>NC_137071.1:122037669-122178788 GCF_951640355.1 Cnephaeus nilssonii | reverse complement strand
GCCTTGAACTGTGAACAATCAAAGGTTCTTCCCTCTGGAGATGCATGTGCTTTGAACCAAGCAAGTAACGAAACTTGAGTTGAAACGAAACTTGAGTTGAAACGGAGCCTTCTTTTCCTCTCAGGTTGTCTGGGGATAAGGCTGCAGGCCGGCCCCCTCTGGGGGTCTTAGCTTCTTCCCTGCTGAGACAGGAACTTCAATAAACACCGGTGGCCTGTGGTCTGGGTGGGAGTAGCTCGTGCTGATTGACAGTTTATGTGCTGGCCAGAGACTGGGAGGTGGTTTTGGCAACTTCCTCCTCCCGCCAGAAGAGGATTTCGAGCTGATGAACCACTTTGTGAAAAATCCCCCTGAGGCCGGAGCTGATTGCTTGATGTCCCAGCAACCCTGAGGCGCTGCCACAATAGAAGCTGGGACCCCTTTGAAGATGGGGGGGGGTCACTCCTTCTGCTCACGTTCCTCTCATTTCTTCCCTCCCATCCTGCTCCATCTCAGGCGCAAGGGGGGTAACACAGGTGTTTCAAGCATAGACATGTTTGCTTTTAGGAATTCATATATGCCACTGTTTTTCTTTCTAGTTTTGACATGTTTATGAATAAATAAATAAATAAATAAATAAATAAATAAATTTTAATTGATTGCAGAGAGGAAGGGAGAGGGAGATAGAAAACATCAATGATGAGAGGGAATCATTGATTGGCTGCCTCTTGCACGCCCCCTACTGGGGACCAAGCCTGCAACCTGGGCAGAATGGAACCCGGGACACTTGACCAGAATGGAACCCGGGACACTTCACAGGCTGATGCTCTATCCACTGAGCCAAACCAGCTAGGGCGACATGTTTTTATTTTTAAAAAAATCTTCATTGTTGAAAGTATTACCTCTGTCCCCCTTTTCCCTCCTTTGATCCCCTCCCACTGCCCCCCCCCCCCCGCCCCGCCCCAGCCCTTCAGCACCCCATTATTGTCTGTGTCCATGGGTTATTCACATATGCATACTTGGTGGAGTGACCTGTTTTTAGAAAGCCTTTCCAGATGCCAGTGTGAGGTAAATGTCCGCCTCTGTTTTTTCAGTGCGGTGATAATTTCCTTATTTACATGTGAATCTTTAATCCAGGCAGAATTTATTTGGATTGTCTGTGGAATGAGAGACATTTATTCATTCATTGAACAAGATTTACTCAGCTCCCTCTAGGCACCATGCACTGCTGGGACATTTGAGAAAGATTTTCCTCAGCATTAAACCTCAGATTCCTTATAGCTACTAACACAAGAGACCAGGTTTTCCGAATGCTTTCCAAATTCATATTTTAGAAAAAAGAACGGGAAGACCTCTTGCTAGACTGTGAGGTCATTTTTATAAAATGGTGCTGTATTTTCTCCTTTCCTAGACCTTTTAAAAAATATATATATTTCTTATTGATTTCAGAAAGGAAGGGAGAGGGAGAGAGAGATAGAAACATCAATGATGAGAGAGAATCATTGATAGGCTGCCTCCTGCAGGCCCCACAGTGGGGAGGGAGCCCGAAACCTGGGCACGTGCCCTGACCTTGAATCGAACCGTGATCTCCTGGTTGGTTCATAGGTCGATGCTCAACCACTGAACGAAGTCGGCTGGGCCTTTCTGAGACCTTTAATCCTAGACTTTGTAACCCAAATACACACTCTCCCACAACCCCAGTCGATTGGGCGTTCTAAGCTCTTTGACCTACATAGCTATTGTCAGGGGATAGCAGCTTCTAAGCTCACTGCAGCACGTGGTTAAGACCCAGGATCCTGAAGTAAATGATCTGAGTTCAAAGCCCATCTCTGCCACATATTAGCTCGTGTGCTTAGGCAAGTTGTTTAATCTCTCTGCTCTCCAGTTTTCTCATCTATATCAAATGGCATAAACAGCGTATAGCGCACAAGGTCTGTGTGCAGGTTAAATGGTTTCACTTAATCCATCCAAAGCGCTTAGAACAGTTTGTGGGACTGTTGTTAACTATTATGATTGCTGCTGTCCATTTGGAGGGATCTGTATTACCTCGGGTCTGTTACTCTGGTGCTGCTATCTTCTCATTGTTTTTTTTTTTTTTAATATATATTTTTATTATTGACTAGAGGCCCAGTGCACGAAATTCGTGCACAGGTAGGGTCCCTAGTGGCTCCCGGCTGCTGGCCGGGGCCTCCCTTCCCCCGGCTGCCTGCTGCCACTGCCGCCCTCTGGTCAAACTCCCAGTCAAACTCCTGGTCAAACTTCCGGTCCAGGAGACAATTTGCATATTAGGTTTTTATTACACTGAGTGGCCATATTATTATGATCTCTGAATGCATAATAATCTGGCCACTGTGTGTGTGTGTGTGTGTGTGTGTGTGTGTGTGTGTGTGTGTATTAGAGGCCCGGTGCATGAATTTGTGCATGGATGGGGTCCAGCCAGCCTGGCCAGGGGGAGGGGACATGGGCGGTTGGCCAGCCTGCCTGCTGGTAGAACTCCCGGTCGAGGGGACAATTTGCATATTAGCCTTTTATTATATAGGCTATACACTGAGTGGCCAGATTATTATGCGTTCAGAGATCATAATTATCTGGCCACTCAGTGTATATAGGATAGTATTACAGATGTCTCCCATTTCTCCCCTTTACTCCCTTCTCCCAGTTCCCACCCACCTCCCCCAGGTCTTCACCACCCTATTGCCCATGTCCATGGGCTCTGCATATCAGTATATAAGTTCTTTGGTTTATCTCTTCTCATTCCCTCAACCCCTCAACCCCTCATCGAGGTATGTCAGTCTGTTCCATGCCTCCCTGCTTTAGGTCTTATTTTGTGGGTCAATTCATTTTGTTCATTACATTCCACAAATAGTGAGATCATGTGATATTTGTGTTTCTCAGATTGCCTGATTTCACTTAGCATAGTATTCTTCGGGTCCAAAAGGGTAAGAGATCCTTCTTTTTTACTACTGCATAGTATTCTAGGGTGTAAACGTACCACAGCTTTTTATTCACTCATCTGCTGATGGGCACTTGGGCTGTTTCCAGATCTTAGCTATGGTGAATTGTGCTGCTATGAACATAGGGGTGCATACATTCTTTCTGATTGTGTTTTGGGGTTTTTCGGATATATTCCCCAAAGTGGGATCACTGGGTCACATGGCAGTTTCATATTTAACTTTTTTGAGGAAACTCCAAATTGTTCTCCACAGTGGCTGCACCAGTCTGCATTCCCACCAGCAGTGAAGGGGGGAGGGTTCCTTTCCCTCCACATGCTCACCAGCACTTGTCCTTGGTTGATTTGTTGATGACAGCCATTCTGACAGGTGTGAGGTGGTACCTCATTGTTGTTTTAATTTGCATCTCTCGGATGATCAGTGACTTTGAGCATTTTTTCGGATGTCTCTCTGGCCATCTGGATGTCCTCTTTGGAGAAGTGTCTATTTAGGCCCTTTGCCCATTTTTTAATTGGATTGTTTGTCTCCCTTTTGTTGTTCTGTCAATGGACTCCTTTGGAGACAGACCCAGGAGTCCTCACACTTGAGTACTAAGCTTGAACAGTGGGGAATATCCCTAGAGGGGCATCCGTGGTGTGTCAGTAATATTTTTTTTAATAGTCAAATATACATAATATAACAGCGATCAATTTAACCACTTTGTCAATGTACAATTCGGTGGCATTAACTACATCGGTGTGGCTGTGGAACCATCAGCACAGTTGGTACCCAACATTTTGGTGTGAAGATCATTTTAAAAAGCTTTGCAAGGACCCTCCTTCGAAGGGGCGCCCCTCAACCATTCCGGTCCGGTCAGCGCAGCTCAGTGGTCGCTTCCTCCACATTGTACCTTCCCCAAACCTTCCTCCCGACTTGATTACCTCCTTTGTGCTTCAGCTCCCCCTCAGACTCTTCATCCATCACAGGACTCGAGTAACTAGAGTTTAAAATAACTGTTTATTCCTGTGTTGCTTTTAGCCCATTGTTCCAACCCCCCATTTTGCATCCTGAGCCTGCTACCTAATGTATCGGCGACCCTCCCAGGTTTACAACACCTGCAGAGTTGATTAGTGGGTCCTTAATGACCTCCCCGCTCCTGCCACACAAGGAAATAACGCGAAGCCAATCAGGACCGCGCCGTGGCACTTGGATTGACAATGCATGAGGAAGGTCAAGTCCATGTCATGTAACGTGGCACACTTATCTCTGCTGAACATTCCTCCTCAGGATTCCTCCTTTCAAGGCCCAGCACATCGCAGAGATACAAGATTTGTCTGCCTTGTGTTGACAAGCCATGGAAGCAGATCCTGTGGGCCAGGCCATCGGCAGGACAATCACAGGAAGTTATTCCACGCCTGGGACAAGACCCAACTCTATCTGGCAGCGAGCAGAAGGTTACAGGCCATCAGGCTGAAGGGTCACCAGCAATCCCAGGGCTGGTGGCACCGAGCCAGGATAGAGAGGAGCCATGTAACCTGCTTCTGGAAATTCCCGACCTGTTGCCCCTTGGGTTCCACTGCCTTTGTGGTCCCCCCACCCCCCACCCCAGCCCCCCGGCAAGGAAGCAGAAGGTGGAGAGAAAGGACCCTCTTGAGTAAAACACCACAGAAAATAGAACATGAACCACAATTCTGGTTCTTCAATGATATTCACATTCTGCAACACAGAAACACACCCCCACACTTCCCGAGCGCTTTCAAGGTGAAACGGCCGGGAAGAGAAAGGGAGCGAGGCTCAGAGAAGCAGAATTGGGGGGGGAAGTTAACCGAAAATCTCAAAGCCGTTAGCAAATGCTCTCTTTCATCTCGTGTTCCGGGACCACATCCAAGATTCCTGGGGGCCGCGCAAATGGCAGTCAGTGGTGGGGTTGTTGCCTTTTCTAAACACCAACCGGCACTTACTAAGTAGATGTCAATAGCAACACGAAAACAAGGAAAACACAGCGGGGGAAACCTGCTCGGAGAGGCACAGGGCTGAGGGAGGATGCAAAAGGAAATGGAAAGTCAGTCCATCGGACCCAGAGCAAGTCTCGGTCCTCTTTCCGTTTTTCCTTCTGTGTCTGCTGGACTCCAGCGAAGAATGTTTGAACATGAAGGGCCAGCCATGTTCCACTTCGGAATGCAGACCTCAATCAGGGAACCGGCTTCGTCAGACCTGATAGAACGATCTTTGCTGAAAGTGCTCCAACATGTATGCGACTTCGAGGGTTATATGCTCTGTTAGCTGTTTCCTTTCAAATGCCTCCCAGCAAACTGCAGGAGTGGCAGGAGCAATCAGCTTGAAAACCTGCCTGATAATAGAATAAAAAAATATTTTTTATTGATTTCAAAGAGGAAGGGAGAAGGAGAGGGGGAAAGAGATAGAAACATCAATGATGAGAGAGAATCACCTCCTACACGCCCCACACTAGGGATTGAGCCCACCACCCGGGCATGTGCCCTGACCGGGAATCGAACCGTGACCTCCTGGTTCAGAGGTCAACGCTCAACCCCCAGAGCCACACCGGCCAGGCTCTTTTCTCTCCTTTAATTTCAACTAATTCTAGTTCAGTTTGTTAAATGAAACAGTGTCCTTGAACACCGAAAGGGAGACATTGAGACTTGGATCAGTGAACAAAGCGCTTCATCTCTTTGAGGACCAGCTTTTTCTGGAAAATTAGCTGCCTTGACCACTTCACAAGACTATTAACTTATGTTGATAGTACCTGATAGTACCTGCCCAGTAGCCAATCAGAGCCTCTGATTCAGCCTGAGCCCTCCCTCTCCCTCATGGCTCACATGCAGTTGGTGAGCCAATATTATCAATTCTACCCCCACCATGTCTTCCACCATCTGGCGGCTGCCAGCTCCCTAGCTTCGTCCTCTGTCACCCCAACTGTCCTGAGAGTTACGAATTTGGACATGTGGCACATTCTGTCACAGCACTTGGTCCATAAGACCACTGTGAGCATCCTAAGAGCAGGGCCCGGGTCAGATTTATCTCTGTGTCCCTTGCACACATCCCATTCAATAAATATGTTTTCACTAGATGATTTAGTCAGTTTCCATTTAATGTAATCATTGATGCTTTTGGATTGAAAACAAGCACCTTATTTTGTGCTTTTCATTTGCCCCACCTCTTCTAGGCTTCCTTTTCTGTACTTTTCTTTTTAATTGATTCCTAGAGAGAGAGGAAGGGAGAGGTAGAGAGAGAGAGAGAACCATCAATGTGAGAGTAGAACATTGATTGGCTGTCTCCTGCATGCCCCTCCCCGCTCGGGGATCCATCCCACAATGCAGGCATGTGCCCTGACCGGGAATCAAATCGGCAACCCTTCAGTGCATGGAACGACACCCAACCAACTGAGCCTCACTGACCAGGATTTCTGTACTTTCTTAACTTCTTTTGTACTATCCTACATAATAAAAGGCTAATATGCAAACAGACTGAACAGCAGAATAACCAAACAACCAGTCGCTATGACGTGCACTGACCACCTGGGGCAGGGCAGGAATCGGCCACAGTGAGATGGTGGAGTAGGTGAGCGGGGGTGCCAGACCAAGGTGAGGTACCAGTTGCTGTCATCAGGGCAAGCCTCTGGTGGTTACTGAAAATTCTTTGCTCACGCATGCTGTGGTCCCTCCCGGCGCTTGGCGCCGGCCCCACTCGCACCCACTGCTGGCACTGGCCCCAATCACTCCGCACCTTCAGCGGATACGCTCACCATCAGTGCATGGGGGCGGCGGCGTTGGGAGTGGGGCCGCCAGCAGACGGGACTGACTGGGGGCCACAGCAGGAAGGGCTGGGTGGGGGGCGCAGAGGATAGGCTGAGACCCGCCCCTGTGCCTACTGCAGCCTCACGGCCCACAGTTCCTTTCAAGGTGCACGAATTTGTGCACTGGGCCCCTAGTCTTTCTATAAACTTATTTAGAAACTTAATTCGATCCCCCGGAGGTTGTAAGTAAATGTACATGAGGCCTCTGGCTTTTCCCCCAGTACCCCCACGTGTCAGTATCTTGCACAGTTTAAGCCCAGTCTTACAACAAGCAAATGACACTGGTATGACCCAAGATATGCGGCAGATTCCACCTGTTGTACATGCACTCATGTGCACGTGTGTGTGTTGTGTGTGTGTCAGTGCAACTTGATCACATGTATGGATTCATGTGACCACCACTGCAATCAATGTACAGATCTCTTCTAACACAAGGATTCCTCCTGTTAACTTTTTATAGCCACACCAGTCAGTCTATCATTCAGTTCCCAACAATGCTTTGAGTATGTATTGTACGCTAAAACTTAAAAAAAAAAAATCGTTATTGATTTCAGAGAGGAGGGGGGAGAGAGCAAGAGATAGAACCATCATTGATCGGCTGCCTCCTGCACGATCAGGGATTGAGCCTGCAACCCGGGCATATGCCCTGACCAGGAATCGAACCATGACCTCCTGGGTCATAGGTTGACGCAAGCCACCGCGGCCGGGCATACGCCAAGACTTTTGAAGATGCTGGAGGTACTTCAAGACCCAAGACAGGTGACGTTCCTGCCATCACAGAGCACACAGGCTAGGACAGCAAAGGCTAAAGTCCCAAGGAGAGTTGGAGACCAGTTTGGTGTTCATTGGCCATGTCTTGGCTTCGAGGGTTCCTTTTCTGCCTGTAACTAACTTCACATGCTCCCCAAACCAGTTCCACTCCAACTCTGCACTTCTCTTCATGTGTACTAGTGAGAGATTCTCTGTCAGGCCATTCACGTATCCCTTGAAAGCTTTTCACAATCGATCCAGGCCTTGCTCTCCATAGGTTCTCAGCAACCTTTAAAGAAAGATTTGTATTCTTTCCAAAGAGGAAGGGAGAGGGAGAGAGAGAGAGAAACATCCATGACGAAAGAGAAGCATTGATCGGCTGCCTCCTGCACGCCCCCCACACTGGGGATGGAGCCCACAACCCGGGCATGTGCCCTAGGTCAGGAATCGAACCGTGACCTCCTGGTTCATAGGTTGACGCTCGACCTCTGGGCCATGCCAGCCAGGCTCAGCAACATTCCCCCCCCCCCCTCCTCGTTGTCCTGCCAATCAGGCCACTGAAAAAGCCGCTCAGGAGAGCCACACCTGTAAGCAATCAGGACAATCAGAATCGGAGCACCAAATCCTGGCGCTCTGGCCACTCTTGGCCGGGACAGAACGGAGCGCGTCCATACGTCGGGAGGGGAGGAGGTCACCCACACCGTTCCCTTTGGCAGGTGAAGTCGAAAAACGGCCATTGCCGACATGACAGCAGCCCTTGAAGGCTCAGAGCCTCGAGCTCCCAAGTGCAGCGAGATGGAGGTTTTGTTCGTTCGCTCCGCCTGCGTTGGAAAGCCTGGCTCCGAAGGCAGGTTGCTGACCCATCCTGTGCACATGCGAAGGAAATGATTTCATAGCTTTGGGATTTCACCACTGCAGAGGGGGCAGGGGGCCAATTCCGCTGAAACAAAGGGACAGTAATCACTCTTGCCAGAAAAGCCGTTTAAATCAGAGGTGTCTCTTTACAGCCTCGGAGAATTTCAGGATGTTTCTTCGTTCATTTCAGTGTCTTTAGACAATGGACACAATCCAGACGGGCCACTTCAGTTTTATTGGAGTGAATTGTGGAACCCAAGAAGTGAAAAAAAAAAAAAGAAAAAAAACCCACACAAAAACCCAAACCTTGCTATAACGCAGCCAGGATTCTTTTACTGAGCTAGTAGAAGGGAGTGCAGGAATAAAGTGCTCAAACTTCAGCCTTGATAACCTCTCTTATTAACTGATAAAAGTTCGCCCTAGCGCCCTAACCGGTTTGGCTCAGTGGATAGAGCATCAGCCTGCGGACTCAAGGGTCCCAGGTTTGATTCAGGTCAAGGGCATGTACCTTGGTTGCGGGCGCATCCCCAGTGGGGGGTGTGCAGGAGGCAGCTGATGGATGTTTCTCTCTCATCGATGTTTCTAACTCTCTCTCCCTCTCCCTTCCTCTCTGTGAAAAAAATCAATAAAATATATATTTTTAAAAAAGTTCGCCTTTGGTATGGTCAGCTGATCACGCTTCCACCCCAGTTTAATCCTGAACAGCATGCTGCGGTGTCTGGATAGAGCATTTGCTGTGTTTGAGTTACAAGTCTGGTTGCTACCTTGCCTGATTTTGCTGTGTACCCACACCTGCATTGTGTCTGTGGTTCACCATCACAGCCCCAGCTCCTCGGGCATAAACATATGATAAGTAAACCCTGATGACCAGGTTTGTTATGAATCCACAAAACCAGTTGTTTCTCAAGGGGAGGGTTTTTAACTGAGGTCTGGGACACCGTGGAATTCATTCAACAAATCTTTACTGAGCAACTACTTTGTGCCAAGCACTACTAGGCCCAGAGAGTCAAGACAGACAAGGCCTCTGCTCGTCAGGAGCTCACATTCTGCTAGTGGACAGGGAGGTGGGCGGGGGAGGGGGGGGGGAGAGAGATACAGACACTACACCTCAAATAAACGAAAGAAAAACACCCTAGGTATTGAAAGAGGCATGTAATTAATATAGGGTAACGTGGTACAGAATAACTGGCTGGCCACTTGAATTTGGAGGATCAGAGAAGGCCTCTCTGAGAAGGTGACAATGAAGTTGAGATCTCAGTGACAGGAAGCTGAGAGCGGAAAGACAGTCAAGCCAAGATCTGGTCAAAGAGTACACCAAGCCCGACTGGCATGGCTCAGTGGTTTGAGCATCGGCCTATGAACCAGGAGGTCACGGTTGCCCGGGTTGCGGGCTCCAACCCCAGTGGTGGCTGTGCAGGAGGCAGCCAATCAAGGATTCTCTCTCATCATTGATATTTCTACCTCTCCTCCCTTCCTCCCTGAAATCAATAAAAAATACATATTTTTTAAAAAGAGTACACCAAGAAGAAGGAGCAAGTAAGTTAAAGACCCCAAGATGGAGCTTTTACATGTTCAGAAGACCAGTTGGAGAAATGGGCAAGGCCAGTTCATATGGGACTTGTTAATAGTTTGAAATTTATGTTACCATTATTATTATTATTTTTTACAAATTTATCTTTGTTGATTTTTGGAGAGAGAGGAAGGGAGAGGGATAGAGAGAAACATCGATGAGAGAGAAACATCATTCATCGGCTGTCTCCTGCACCGCCCCTACTGGGGATTGAGCCTGCAGCCTGGGCATGTGCCTTGACTGGGAATCAAACCGGTGACCTCTTGGTTCCTGGGTGGATGCTCAACTGCTGAGCCACACCAGCTGGGCTGGATTTTATATGACTGAAGCGTTAGGAAGCCTTTGGAAGGGGCTAATCAATGGAGCAACATGATCTATGCTGTTGAAAGGTATCTGATTTCTCTATTGAGAATGAATTTATGGGGGAGTTGGGGGTGAATGGGCAATGAGAAGCAGGTTCAATTACCCAAGTGAGAGACCATGGTGACTTGGACTAGGGGTGTTTTGTGAGTGGGGGTGGTGCATGAGAGAAGTGCACTCATTGATTTGGAATGTTCTGAAAGTAGAGGCAACAGAACTTGCTAACGGTTTGGATGTGGAGAGTGGGAGCAATGATCGCTCCAAGGTTTGAACATGGATGGACGGTGGCACCATTGACTGAGATATTGTCGGAAGGCTTGAAGAGGGAGGAGTAGGTTGAGGGGGCATGGAATCAAGGGTTTAGTTTGGGGCATGTTAAGTTTGAGAGGCCACTTAAGATGTAAGTGGAGATGTCAGATGGTTGGCTCTATGTGTCTGAAGTTTCTGGGAAAGATCTGGGTTGGAAACATCATTTTGTAAATCATAATCAAATTGATTGGCAGTTAAGGATTGGGTGAGGCCATTAAACGAGTTCAATAAGGGAAGGCAGTCCAGAACTCTGTGTGTGTGTGCGCGCGCGTGCGTGTGTGTGTGTGTGTGTACACACGTGCACGCGCGTGTGCTTGTGTGCATGTACATGTTTCTGATGAGAGATGGTCTGTGTATTTCATTATGTTCACTAAGGGGTTCCAGCCCACCAAAGGTTAGGAATTCACTGCTGAAATGGTGCACCTTGAGATCATGGTTCAGAGTTACATGTATTGTACTACTACCTTTTTTCCCATCCTTGGCCTGAAAATGGGGCCGCCTTTATGCATGACAGATTGCACAGATGCATGTTCAAATGCACATTCCTGGGCCCCAAAGTCAGGCCTGATAAATTAGGCTAGCTACAAGTGAGGTTCAGGGGTGTGCGTTTTTAGCAGCTCGCTGGATAATTCTGTCCACTTCTCCCCTAGCTCTTTCTTTCTGTGCTTTTCAGGTTCACTTAACCCCTCTTCAGGGTCTAATATGTTGCTATGCCCATCCAGTGATTTTATTTTTTCATTTCAGATATTATATTTTTTTACTTTCCCAAGTTCCATTTTGTTCTTGTCTAGATCTTACAATTCTCTCCTAATTATGTACATGTTTTCCTTTAAATCTCGAACATACAATAGCTGTTTTAAAATTCTTGTCTGCTGCCCTAGCCGGTTTGGCTTAATGGATAGAGTATCAGCCCGGGTTCGATTCCGGTCAAGGGTTCATGCCTGGGATTGTGGGCTCGATCCCCAGTAGGGGGCATGCAGGAGGCAGCTGATCAATGATTCTCTCTCATCATTGATGTTTCTATCTCTCTCTCCTTCTCCCTTCTTCTCTGAAATCAATAAAAACATATATACAAATAAATAAAATTCGTGTCTGCTTATCCCTTCATCTCTGTCATTTTTAGGTCTCTGTCTATTGACTATTCTTTCTCCTGATTATGAGCCACATTTTCCTGCCTCTTTACAATATTAGTAATATTTTGGGGTGTTTTACATTGTAAATATTATACTGTTGTCTGTCTGGACTTTGTTGTCTTCCATTAAAAAGATTTAAACTAGCCCTGACCGGTTTGGCTCAGTGGATAGAGAGAGCGTCGGCCTGCGGACTGAAAGGTCCCAGGTTTGATTCCGGTCAAGGGCATATACCATGGTTGCGGGCACATCCCCAGTAGGAGGTGTGCAGGAGGCAGCTGATCGATGTTTCTCTCTCATCTATGTTTCTAACTATCCCTCTCTCTTCCTCTCTGTAAAAAATCAATAAAATATATTTTTTTAAAAAGATTTAAACTATGTTAGGATCAGCTCAATCATTCCAAGACTGCTTTTTAAAGCTTTCTTAGGGTAGGTCTAAAGTAGCCTATACTCTAGGGCTAGTTCAGAGTCTCTGCTGAATGCCCCAGGTTTCTCCTCCCTAGCTGGTCACAACTCAAATGTCTCTCAGCCCTGTGTGACCTCCAGCAGCTATTTAGTTTGAGTCTTCAGTAGTTGCTTGTTTTTTTTAAATTATTTTTTAAAAATTATTGACAGTGTTACAGATGTCTCCCATTTTGCCACCCTCCACCCAATCCCCGTCCCACCCCAGACCTTCCCCATGCTGTTGTCTGTGTCCATGGGTTATACGTACATGTTCTTTGGTTAATCTCTGCCTGTTCCCTCCCACCCCACCCCAGTAGTTGTTTTTGGATTCCTCTCATGGGGTTTCACCCTACAAGGGCATGTTACGATTCAGCCAAAGTCTCTCATGGGGGAATTCCTATGTAGATTTCGGGAGCTCTTTCTTTAAATAGCACCCTCCTCTCTAGTATTTTGCTGGACAAATTTCAGCTGTTTCAACTATCCAGAATTCTGATCTCTGTCTTCTCCACTCTGCAAGACTGCCATGCTCTGTTTGAAATGTGACTACAGGCTGAAAGCCAGGATGGTCATAGGGCTTCCCCTCTTTAAAAAAAAAAAAAAAATATATATATATATATATATATATATATATATATATATATATATATATATTTTATTAATTTCAAAGAGGAAGGGAGAGGGAGAGAGAGAAACATCAATGACGCGAGAGAATCATTGATTGGCTGCCTCCTGCATGCTCCCCACTGGGGATCGAGCCCGCAACCTGGGCATGTGCCCTTGACTAGAATCGAACCTGGGACCATTTAGTCCGCAGGTTGATGCTCTACCAATGAGCACTCTATCCACTGAGCCAAACAGGCTAGGGTGGGCTTCTCCTCTTTTGTTTCTCTTCTTATTCCTACCACAGCCCTGCACTGACTGTCGCCCAGTGTCTGAAAGTAGTTGTTTTATAAATTTGGTCTAGTTTTTATTTTTTGTTTGTTTTGTTTTAAATATATTTTTATTGATTTCAGAGAGAGAGAGAGAGAGAGAGAGAGAGAGAGAGAGAGAGAAATAGAAACATCAATGATGAGCAAGAATCATTGATCATCTGCCTCCAGCACACCCCCTACTGGGGATCAAGCCAGCAACCCAGGCATGTGCCCTTGACCGGAATCAAACCTGGGACCCTTCAGTCTGCAGGCCGATGCTATAGGGCTAGTGGGTCACTCTTGATCAAGAAAATGGTGAAGCCCTAGCCGGTTTGGCTCAGTGGATAGAGCATCGGGCTGCGGACTGAAGGGTCCCAGGTTCAATTCCGGTCAAGGGCACATGCCTGGGTTGCAGGCTTGATCCCCAGTGGGGGGCATGCAGGAGGCAGCCAATCGATGATTCTCTCTCATCATTGATGTTTCTATCTCTCTCTCCTTCTCCCTTCTTCTTTGAAATCAATAAAAATATGTTTTTAAAAAAAGAAAATGGTGAAATCTGCAAGTTGGATTGGTTTAAGAGTAGAAGAACACATAACTTTTACTGTCAGGAGGATGAAATTCAATTATTCCTTTAACAATTCCATAAAAAACAAACTTAAATACACCTTCCTTGGAGGAGTTTTTATTTTAGAAAGGAGCAGGAATACCTCGCCACAAGGTTGTAGGTTTTTGTTGTTGGAGATGAGACTGGTGGGTGATAATGACTCAGCTTGGTGGCTGTGGCAGGGAAAAGCCGATGGGAAACTGATCTTCCGATGGCCAGAGCTGGAAAAGCCCTCGGAGTCCGTCAGTGCACAGCGAGGAAGCGGAGAGAAGCAGCTTTGTGCCCTGGGGGCCAACAATCCAATTGTCATTTTATAACTTACTTTCAGATCGATAACATTTTGCTATCCATTCTCATTAGTTCATTGCAATTACCCCAAAAGGGAGGCTGGATAAGGTTTATTATCTTCATTTACAAATGACAGGATTGAGGTTTACAGCAGTCAAGTTAATTGCTCGAGGTCACCCAGAAAGTCTGAAGTAGAATCTGCCCGGTTGGCGTGGCTCAGTGGTTGAGCATCGAGGTCACGGTTTGATTCCCGGTCAAGGGCACATGCCTGGGTTGTAGGCTCGATCCCCAGTCAGGGGCGTGCAGGAGGGAGCGGATCAATGATTCTCTGTCATCATGGATGTTTCTCTCTCTCTCCCTCTTCCTTCCTCTCTGAAATCAATAAACACATTTAAAAAATAAAGTAGAGCCGAAACCGGTTTGGCTCAGTGGAGAGCGTCGGCCTGCAGACTCAAAGGTCCCAGGTTCGATTTTGGTCAAGGGCATGTAACTTGGTTGCGGGCACATCCCCAGTGGGGGGTGTGCAGGAGGCAGCTGATTGATGTTTCTCTCTCATTGATGTTTCTAACTCTCCCTCTCCCTTCCTCTCTGTAAAAAATCAATAAAATGTATTAAAAAAAACAAAACCATGCCCTAACCGGTTTGGCTCAGTGGATAGAGCGTCGGCCTGCAGACTGAAGGGTCCCAGGTTCGATTCCGGTCAAGGGCATGTACCTTGGTTGCGGGCACATCCCCAGTGGGAGGTGTGCAGGAGGCAGCTGATCGATGTTTCTCTCTCATCGATGTTTCTAACTATCCCTCTCTTTCTCTCTTCTTCTCTGTAAAAAATCAATAAAATATATATTTAAAAAAACAACACACACACACACAAAAAACAAAACCACAAACATTTAAAAGAAAATCAAGTAGAATCCAAATTCAAATGCAGGTCTCCTGACTTTCCATCCAGCCTCCCCCGTCTCCCTCCCCCTCCCCCCTTTTTGTATTGTTTCTCTGAGTCATAACTGTGGGTGCTTGTTTGCACGGGGATTCTGCTTTCTAGACCCTCTTGGCCCAGGAGATGCTCATCTTCGCAGTCTCTCCTGAACTGTTGACCTCACCCTTTTCCATCTTGGGCGGCCGGAGGCCCGAGGGGAGAAGGTGGAGTCCGTGCAGCTGCGGCAGCCTGCAGCCCTGCACTTGTAGAATGTAAACATCTCCCGGGCAGAAGACAGCAGCTCTCAGGTCCTCGCGCCCTCTGTGAGCTCACCAATCCCCTGCCGACCCAGCGCCCTTCTTTTGTGCACAGTGCCTGGCACATCGGAGACACTCAGTAACTGTGGTGGGTTTTGGTTGGTTTTTTTAAATCCTCACCTGAGGCTATTTTCCCATTGATTTTTAGAGAGAGTGGAAGGGAGGTAGAGAGACAGAGAGAGAGAATCAATGGGAGAGAGACACATTGATTGGTTGCCTCCCACACACATCCAGCCTGCAACCGAGGTGTGCACCCTTGACCAGAATCGAACCCGGTCCGCAAGCCGACGCTCTATCCACTGAGCCAAACCGGCTAGGATTCAGAAAATGTTTATTGAATGAACCCATGAATATGTCCTCTCCGGAGGAATTGTTTTAAAATCCTTTTTATCGCCCTGACAGGTTTGGCTCAGTGGATAGAGCGTCGGCCTGTGGACTCAAGGGTCCCAGGTTCGATTCCGGTCAAGGGCATGTACCTTGGTTGCGGGCACATCCCCAGTAGGGGGTGTGCAGGAGGCAGCTGATCAATGTTTCTCTCTCATCGATGTTTCTAACTCTCTATCCCTCTCCCTTCTTCTCTGTAAAAAATCAATAAAATATATTTAAGAAAATAAAATAAAATCCTTTTTATCATAAAAGAAAATATAGATAGAGCAAACCACACTTTAAAAATGTATGGCTCAGAAAAATGACTATTAGGTGAGCCCCCTTGAATGTAGCAACCATTTGAAATATAACTTTGCCACCCACTACCAAAGCCCCTTCATGTGCCATATCTCCATCACAACCTTCTCCTTCTCCTCATAACTGTTATTCCCAACACACACAAAAATCTCTTTGCATTTTTATGTTTTTATTACTCAAATGGGCATCCTCTACACACTATAATTTACTCTAGGACATTGAAAAAAAATTTAAATACATTTTTATTGATTTTAGAGAGGAAGGGAGAGGGAGAGAGAGAGAAACATCAGTGATGAGAGAGAATCTTTGATCAGCTGCCTCCTGCACGCCCCCTACTGGGGATCAAGCCCGCAACTTGGGCATGTGCCCTTGACTGGAATAGAACGGTGACCTCCTGGTTCATAGGTCAGTGCTGGCCAGGCCACATAGAAACATTTTTGTTACATCCTTTAAGTGTCCAGTAATCCATAGATTTCCCACCTCTTGTCCTTTCTTTTTTCTTATTTATCTGCTGAAGAACCTGGGCCTGTGGCCTGCAGAATTTCCCTCAATATGGCTTTTACCTCATGCCAGGCTGTTAAAGGTGCAGCGTGTCTGCTTGTTTCTCTTCCTGGGTTGGCCACTGTTGATGCTTAGTACTTATACCTATTAATTCACTGGCCATAACAAAATGGCGGTACTCTAGTTCTACTATTTGTTCCCGTTTATTAGAAGACATTTATAAGAAGGTATTTCCCTTCATCTGCTTCGTGGGATGGCTTATCTGGGAAAGGCAGGCTAATGCTCACTTCTTGCCCCTTACTTACCAGTGTGCAAGATAATGAAGTGGTCTCCTCACAACCTCTGAGGATGAGAAGTTCTTTTTTTCTTTTGTAATATCACGAGAACACATGGATTTAAACATGTTGATGGGTTTGAAGCCACTCTCATTATTATACTTATTTTTATTTTTTAAATATATCTTATTGATTTTTTACAGAGAGGAAGAGAGAGGGACAGAGAGTCAGAAACATCAATGAGAGAGAGACATCAATCAGCTGCCTCCTGCACACCCCCCCACTGGGGATGTGCCTGCAACCAAGGCACATGCCCTTGACCGGAATCGAACCCGGGACCCCTCAGTCCGCAGGCCGACGCTCTATCCACTGAGCCAAACCAGTCCCAGCTCATCATTATACTTATTAAAGCTCAAATTGTCCCATCTTTGGCCAGTTAGCTCCCGTGTCCTTTTGATGTGACTCTTCTTTTTTTAAAAAAATACTAGAGGCCCGATGCACAAAATTTGTGCATGGGGAGGGTGGGGGGAGTGGAGGGCCTCAGCCTGGCAGTTGAAAAACCCTCTCGCAATCCGGGACCCTTTGCTCCTAACCGCCCGCCTGCTCGCTCCTTACTGCCTAGCTCACCACTCCTTACTGCCCACCTGCTTGCTCCTTACCACTTGGCTCGCCGCTCCTTAGTGCACCGCCACTGCGCTTGCCAGCCATGAGCCCAGCTTCTGGCTGAGCGGCGCTCCCGCTGTGGGAGCGCACTGACCACCAGGGGGCAGCTCCTGTGTTGAGCATCTGCCCCCTGGTGGTCAGTGTGCGTCATAGCGACCAGTCGTTCCAGTTCTGTCGAAATGGTCGCCTAGGCTAATGGTTGGCAAACTGCGGCTCGCGAGCCACACGCGGCTCTTTGGCCCCTTGAGTGTGGCTCTTCCCCAAAATACCACGGCCTGGGCAAGTCTATTTTGAAGAAGTGGCGTTAGAAGAAGTTTAAGTTAAAAAAAAATTGGCTCTCCAAAGAAATTTCAATCGTTGTACTGTTGATATTTGGCTCTGTTGACTAAGGAGTTTGCCGACCACTGGCCTAGGCTTTTATATATATAGATATTTTTATTGATTTCAGAGAGGAAGGGAGAAGGGAGAGAGAGAGAGAGAGAGAAACATTAGTGACGAGAATCATTGATTGACAGCCTCCTGCACACCCCACATTGGGGATCCAGCCTGCAACCTGGTCATGGGCCCTGACCAGGAATCAAACCAATGACCTTTTGGTTCATAGTTTGAAGCTCAACCGCTGAGCCACACCTGCCAGGCTTGCTGTGACTCTTCTTCTTCGATGACTTCCTGTGGCACGGTTTCATAGGAAAGAGCTTCATTTTGGTACGGATGCCTGCTTTCAAGGGCCCTTGTCACATGTGTCCCACTTCCAGAAGCTGATCAGCCCGATGGGACAGGACTGTAGGTAGCCTCTGCTTCCACCCACTTAACAGAGTTCCAAGAAGACATCATTTCTGCTTTTGCATAATTACAACTCTTAGGGAGAGATTTAAAAACCCCGAGGGAGAGCATGCTGATTAGCTTGCCTGATTTAGCACGAACCTTATGCCGCATCCTACTCAGGTTACTGAGTGCGACAGTTGTTGTTTTTTTCCTTTCTGTTCTGCTTGCTCATGGCTCTGCCGAACTACCTGCATTTACACATGCTGTGCCTTTCAGTCTTAACTCAGCCATCGTTTCTTCTGGAAGCTTTCCTAGACCCACCTATCTGATAGCGACGCCTCTCTGGTGTGTTGCCATAGCATTTTGGCTTTCCCTTATCGTAGCGCTTATCTCGCTGACTGCAATTGTCTGTTTATCCATCTGCCCACTTCCCCTGCTGCCCACAAGGCTGTGACAGGGCCTGTGGCTTGCTCACCTCCGTTTCCTCAGTCTCTGCACAGTGTCCAGCATGCTAGTGGCCTAGTTTGCAGGTACTTGTTGAACGAGTGAGTGAAAACCAGACTTAGCCATGTCATTCTCCTCTTTGCACGCCCGCCGCTCCTGGTGGCCACCCCAACCGGCCCGCTCATCAGTACCCTATGAATCCACCCATTTCATATTTCTTCTTTTTAAAATACATTTTATTGATTTTTACAGAGAGGGATAGAGAGTTAGAAACATCGATGAGAGAGAAACATCAATCAGCTGCCTCCTGCACACCCCCTACTGGGGATGTGGCCACAACCAAGGTACATGCCCTTGACAGGAATCGAACCTGGGACCCTTCAGTCCGCTGGCAGACGCTCTCTCCACTGAGCCAAACCGGTTAGGGCTTTAAATATATTTTTTAATTGGTTTCAGAGAGGAAGGGAGAGGGAGAGAGAGAGAGAAGCATCAATGATGAGAGAGAATCATGGATCAGCTGCCTCCTGCACGCCCCACCTTAGGGATCCAGCCCACAACCCAGGCGTGTGCCCAGACTAGGAATCGAACCGTGACCTCCTGGTTCGTAGGTCAACACTCAACCACTGAGCCACACGGGCCGGGCCCATTTCATAGTTCTAACCCCCTCCTCTTCACGTATCCCTCCCAAAGTGGCCTTTGGGAAGTTTGGGGTAGCCCAGGCTCCCCATGAAAACTTTGCTTGGCAGGCACACGTGACATTCTTTCATCGCCAAGGCGCCTTCCTTGGGCCCACGTTGTCACAGGGAAGCCCATCTTCACAGGGGAAACCAGGACAAGGCCTTATGCTCCTATTTGCCTCAGGCACTGGCCACATTTCTCGTCTCCCTCACTCCAAACCTCACGGAAACTCTGATCTCCTTTCCTCATGGGTTAGTATCTCCACTCCATTCAATCCCATGTTTTTATTACACAGGGGTTTATTGCATCATTCATTTTGCTCCCCCCTCCTGGATGACTCCCATGAGCATACAAACATGCTCTTATTCCTCCCATTTTCAAAACAAGAACTGCTCTCGCTCAGTGGTCGGCAAACTGCGGCTCGCGAGCCGCACGCGGCTCTTTGGCCCCTTGAGTGTGGCTCTTCCACCAAATACCACGTGCGGGCGCGCACGTACGGTGCGATTGAACCTTCGTGGCCCGTGCGCAGAAGTCGGTTTTCGGCTCTCAAAAAAGAAATTTCCATCGTTGTACTGTTGATGTTTGGCTCTGTTGACTAATGAGTTCGCTGACCACTGCTCTAGCTGGTTTGTCTCAGTGGCTAGAGCATCAGCCCCGAAAGACTGAAGGGTCCTGGGTTCGATTCTGGCCAAGGGCATATACCTTTGTTGCAGGCTCGATCCCTAGGGACACAACCAATCGATGTGTGTCTAACATCGATGTGTCTCTCCCTCTGTCTCTCCTCCCTTCCACGCTCTCTCTCTCTCTCTCTCAAAAAAAAAAAATCAATGGAAAAAGATACTTGGTTGAAGATGAACAAAAATAAAATATTTAAAAAAAAATTGAAACAAATGAAAGAACTTCATCACACTGCTTTGTCTTCTGAGTGGCCAAGCATCTCCTCAGAGCTTTATACTGTCCATCATGGCAGAACCAAGCCAGGGCTCAGCGGCCAGGCACTGCTCTCCTGTGGCCCAACCTGACATGGAACAACCCAACTGCCCTCCTTCTGACGGCTGCCCCCTGCCACAGGCTCAAAAGGGCTTTTTATTCTGAGGCCTAATTGCAGGTCCTCTGTGCCCCCCCCCCCCCCCCCCCGGGCCTTCCCCTCTGGGGTGCTTTATCAGATCCTCGGCTGCCTCAGATCTTGTTTCCTGGGCAGGGAGGGAGGGGAGAACACTCCAAACGGTGGCTTTCCCTTTCCCCCGGTTCTCTTGGTCAGAGCTGGTGGGTCTTCGAAATGTGTCAGGCATAAGCTAGAGATAGAAAAGACTTCCTGTCCCAGTGGTCACCATGCCTCCTGGCAGAACCCCGCACTTCCTGCTGTCACACATGCCACTGCACAGAAGCGCAAACCACAGAGCATAAATCTCTCCACTTGCATTTGCCAACTGCAACATTGGCCCCCCCCTACCCCCCCCCGCCGCTGTCGGCCCGTCAGCCTGTTCCCTTGGCCTGTGCCCCATTCTCTCCAGCAGAGAGCAAGCCACGTGCCGGCCACAGGCTGGCCAGGTGGCGGCCACTGAGCAAAGGGCACCGAACGGAAAAGATAAGGGACTCAAGGAGCATCCTCACTTCTTTCTCCCTGCCTCCAGGACACAGCATGAGGTTTACAGATACTGAGGACTCCTCAGAATGGTGTGGCTATGGCCCTAGCCGGTTTGGCTCCGTGGATAGAGCGTCAGCCTGTAGACCCAAGGGTCCCGGGTTCGATTCCTGGTCGGGGCAGGTGCAGGAGGCAACCAGTCGATGTGTTTCTCTCTGTCTTTCCCTCTCTCTTCCACCCTCTCTCAAAATCAGTGGAAAAAATATCCTCAGGTGAGGTTTAAAAACAACAACAACAAAATTAGTGTGGCTGTGGTCACTTGCAAATACCTCTTTCCCCAGGCCTCATACCCCAAAAGGTAGCTAACTATTTATCCGTTGGAATTTGCGCATCTTCTTGCGACTGTCTGCAGCAAACATTCTAGGTCAAGGGTGAGTGGGGAGCCACAGAGGCTTAAGTTCCTCCTCAGTAGCTCCAGTGGCATGCAAAAACAGTCTGCCCTTCTCTCAGCATTGGTTTCATTCTCTCCCCCCAACCCCAGTATTTTTATTAATTTTTTTTTTAGAAAGAGAGGAAAGGAGAGGGAGAGAGAGAAACATCGACGTGAGAGCAAAGCATCAATTGGCTACCTCCTGCACACCCCGTCATGGGGATCCAGCCCACAACCCGAGCCTGTGCCCTGACCAGTAATGGAACCAGCAACCTTTTGATGCACGGGGTGACGTCCAACCAACTGAACCACACTGGCCAGGGTCTTTTCTTTCTTGAGCACGTACTAAGCTCTGCCGGATCATCTTATCTCAAGATGGGCTCTTTCTAAGATTTTTACTGCACGAAGGAAAGTTCCTTTCAATTGTTAACAGTGGTTCTCAACAGGGCGCTGAGAGTTGCAAGCCAGACAATTCCTGGCCCTCCTGACTCCTGGCCGTTCTGACAAGCAAAACTCATTTGTTTGCAGATGTCCTGTAGGGCATTTCATTCTGTGGTTGAGAAACACTGTGATTGGGGGGGGGGAGGGGAGAGGGAATGTGTGTGCCTTCCACATTTAAAAAATAATTCCTTGGACCCAGAGTTCTCCCCTTTACAGTCACACATCAGAAAGAATTGGTTGTAGACCTCTATACTTTTTAATTTCACATTCATTACTGATTCTTTGACCCTCACTTGAGTTCAAACCCATTCCTTATAGCACCGTTAGCTGTATGACCGTGGGCACATTAGTTCATCTCTCAGATTTTTCAGACATAACATGGACATAAAATAGGAATATCTCCTATAGTATAGTTTGGGAGATTAAAGGGGTTGTGGTAAAAGACTTAGGACATGGTGTTCTCACATAAGAAATCTAACTAGCCACGTGTTACTTAATTCTCTTAGAACTCTATTTGTATTTTAGTCATTTTGGGGGTATTATAGAAAGACAATCATCAACATGAGATAATGGTAATCCTCTCTCCTCTCCAATGTGTATGATTTTTCTGATTCAGCAATTCTCTAGAAGTTATATAACCATGTCAGATAATACTGACAATGGTGAGCCCTCATGATTTGCATGTGATTTTAATGTATGATATTGGCTTTGGGGTTGAGATAGATAATGATACGAAAGCTTCCTTTTTGTTCTTCATTAATAAGGTGTTTTGTGTGTTTTGGGGCATGAGCATAAATACATTTATATTACTTGCCTTTGCTGCATTGATTGTATAATTCTGGTCCTTCAACCTGTGGGTGGGAATCCTATTACTACACTCCCCCAAAATGACCCATCCCATCATCATTGAATAAAGCAGACTTGACACCCAGCCGGTTTGGCTCAATGGATAGAGCATGGGTTCGATTCCAGTCAAGGGCTGGTACCTCCGTTGCAAGCTTGATCCCCCAATCCCCTCAGGGTCCATGCGGGAGGCAACCAATTGATGTGTCTCTATCACATCGATGTTTCTTTTTTTAAAAAATTTTTTTATTGATTTCAGAGAGGAAAGGAGAGGGAGAAAGAGATGGAAACATATGGTGAAAGAGAATGATTGATCCGCTGCCACCTGCACACCCCCTACTAGGGACCAAGCCCCCAACCCGGGCATGTGCCCTTGACCAGAATCGAACCCGGGACCCTTCAGTCCATAGGCCAACACTCTATCCACTGAGCCAGACCGGCTAGGCCTCACATCGTTGTTTCTCTCTCTCTCTCTGTCTCTGTCTCTCTCTCTCCCCCTCCCTTCCACTCTCTCTAAAAAGCAACGGGAAGATATCTTCGGGTGGGGATTAATAACAACAAAAGAATAAAGCAGACTTGAAGATGGCGCACTAGTCCTTTAATCCAAACAGAGTGGACTTGCCTTTCATTGTTCGAATGGCTGATTGACCTCCTTTTGCTGTCCTTGTCATGAAATAGGCGCTTGGCAGAGTGAGGAGCAGGAGCAACTGGTCCAGTAACTCCTTGTTGACTTGCCTCTCTGCAGGCCTGGCGCAAGCGCTGGTTCGTCCTCCGGCGGGGCCGCATGAGTGGCAACCCCGACGTCCTGGAGTATTACAGGAACAAGCACTCGAGCAAGCCCATTCGGGTGATAGACCTCAGCGAGTGTGCGGTGTGGAAGCATGCGGGCCCTGGCTTCGTGCGGAAGGAATTCCAGAATAACTTCGTGTTCATCGTGAAGACTACTTCTCGTACGTTCTATCTGGTGGCCAAGACCGAGGAAGAAATGCAGGTGTGGGTGCACAGCATCAGCCAAGTCTGCAACCTCGGCCACCTGGAGGATGGTGCAGGTGAGAGCAGAGTCCGCATTCCTGTGGTTGAAGGGGTGGCCGGCGAATGTATATCAGAACTGTTTCCACCCACCAACTACAGTCCCAGAAATTTCTCCCTTTCACCTGATTTTTTAAAATATATTTGTATTGATTTCGGAGAGGAAGGGAGAGGGAGAGAGAGAGAAACATCATTGATGAGAGAGAATCATGGATCGGCTGCCTCCTGCACGCCCCCTACTGGGGATTGAGCCTACAACCTGGACATGTGCCCTGACCGGGAATGGAACCGTGACCTCCTGGTTCATGGGTCTATACTCTACCACTGAGCCACACCTGATTTTAACGGCCGGGCTCACCTGATTTTTAAAAAAAATATATATTTTATTGATTTTTTTACAGAGAGAAAGGGAGAGGGGTAGAGAGTTAGAAACATCGATCAGCTGCCTCCTGCACACCTCCCACAGGGGATGTGCCCACAACCAAGGTACATGCCCTTGACTGGAATCGAACCCGGGACCTTTCAGTCCGCAGGCTGACGCTCTATCCACTGAGCCAAACCAGTTAGGGCCCGGCTCACCTGATTTTAACTTCAGGTCCAAATGTACCACACACTGAGCATTATGGACTTCAATGGCTTCGAAGCCGCTCTGTGCCTTTGCTCTCATAAGCCACAGAGAATGTGTTCAGTGAAAGTAAAATGAGGGTGAGGATGTCCTGTAGAGCGCTGACTTTTCCCGTGCTGTTGCTGCTAATTCTTTAGAAATATTAGTATCACCATCTTTCAAAAACTCGTGGAACTCCAGCTTCTCTGTTACCTATTGTATTGCTTAGGACTAGATGGTAGAAAGATAGAACTTGGCTACTTATAGGCAGGGAAGAATTCCTCAGATCTCCAATTGGCTCAAGGTCCATGTAAGGGAAATTTGTCCCACATTAAGTCTGGGCCATTTCTGTGCAGTGGGAGCAAATGATTCATAAGGCTCTTTCTCCTTCTCTCTTTATTTTCTCATGCTCTCTTAAACACACACACACACACACACACACACACACACACACACACACTGCCCTTTCTATGTAATATATCAAGTGTAATGCCCCTAGGATTACAATTCACTCCCCTTCATGGGTTTTGTGTCGAGCAGCATGCCCTGATACTCAAACCATCTGATTTCTTAAAAAAATTTTTTTTTATTGATTTCAGAGAGAAAGGGAGAGGGGGAGAGAGATAGAAACATCAATGATGAAAGAATCATCGATTGGCTGCCTCCTGCACGCCCCACACGGGATCAGTCCCACAACCCGGACACTGCCCTGACGGGGAATCGAACTGTGACCTTCTAGTTCATAGGTCGATGCTCAACCACTGAGCCACACTAGCCGGGCCCATCTGATTTCTTGTACCCTTAGTCTGGTAGACAACAAACTTACTCCTGAATCCTGTGGTCAACAGTTGCTTCAACATTTCCACTGTCACTGTATGCTTAGCATCAGCCGCTGAAGTACCTACATTAAACGCTAGGTGGCGGTGGAGAGTCAGAGCTGCATCTCTGCAACAAGCCTGTGAAAGTGTTTCTTCAGGACCAAGTCCCCCCCACCCCACCCCCCCTTTTTTTTAAAAAAAACATATTATTATTGATTTCAGAGAGGAAGGGAGAGAGAGAGAGAAGCATCCATGATGAGAATCATTGATCGGCTGCCTCCTGCACGCCCCCTACTGGGGATTGAGCCTGCAACCTGAGCATCATGTGCCCTTGACTGGAATGGAACCCGGGACCCTTCAGTCCACAGGTCGACGCTCTAGCCACTAAGCCAAACCAGCTAGGGCCTTCCCCCCCCCCCCCCCCCCCCCCATGGAACCAGGGAAGCTTATTAAGTGAGGCTATTCAGGCACATTGTTGAGCTTTGACAGCACTCAGATAAAAGGAAATGAAGTGACGGGCGAGCTCTTTGTCCTTGCTACAGCAGATGAAGCTTATTAGCGAGTGGCAGTGAATGCGCCCTGGCTGGCCTCTCACATGGCGAGCAAGCAGACTCCCTCCAGCCTTGTCGCTCACTCTTCGCCACCCTACCTTCAGCCCAAACTAGATATATATTTGCGTGTCATGTTCTGTGTTTCCTCTCTCTCTTTCCTCACCCAGGCGTTATCCTAAAACAGAGGTACATAACATGTTTCCTCATATTCAAAGAGGAACAGGAATGAGGAAGGTCCCAGGCAGGAAATGGAAAGCTCTGGCACGAAGTTGGAGGAAGCCAGAAACCCCCTATGACCTCTTTTATTCCCTGGATCTCCCCTGCGTTTTCAGAAGGATGTAAGGGCAGAGTCCTCTTCACTGGAGAACCACACCCAAAGGGCTCTCTGTGGCTTTTCACACAGAGCGTTTGGTTCTGTCTCCGGCAGCACAGGCAGGCAGCACCTTGTGCTGACTCTGGCCAGGAGCTCTGTTAAATGCTTTTGCACATTAGCTCGTCTGATCCTGGATCCCTTCTGCGTCTCCACTGTACCGAGAAGGAAACTCGGAGCAGGAAGCGCAATTGCCCACGTTCACAACAGCTAGACAGTAGAGCCTGGACTTGAACCCGGGCCGTTCTGAGTCACTCTGCCTCCGGAGTTCTGAACTCCTGCCAACTTGGTTCAAAGGGGAAATAAAAGCAGGCTTTTCGTTGGGAGTTTCTGAATGTTATGCTCCTTGAGAAATGTGGGCTTCGCTAACCATCACAACACCCCATTTTCCCCTTCCTTTTCCTTCTACGTCATTAACACTCTATCATCCACAGTGTTCTTTATTTATGTGTTACTTGTCTGTCTCCTGGGGTGGACAGTAAGGGCAGACTTTGTCTCGGCTGTATTGGCAGAGTTAAAACAGTTCTGGGCCTATATTAGGTGCAAAGTAGGTGTTCTATATAGAGGGGTGGGCAAAACTAGTTTAAAGTTGTTTGCATGGAAAATATATAAGAATAAATAATAATAATATAAGAATAAATTTGCCCGGCCAGCATGGCTCAGTGGTTGAGCGTCAACCCATGAACCAGGAGGTCACGATTCGATTTCCCTTCAAGGCATATACCCAGGTTGCGGGCTCGATCCCCAGTGTGGGGTGTGCAGGAGGCAGCTGATTAGTGATTCTCTCTCATCATTGATGTTTCTATCTCTCCCTCTCCCTTCCTATCTGAAATCAATAAAAATATATTAAAAAAAAAGAATAAACTAAGTTTTGCATGCTCACAACTGTAAATCTACTTTTGCCTATTCCTGTAGACATAGACATCTATCTATACATGTGTACATACACTGCGTGGCCAGATTATTATGATCTCTGAACGCATAATAATCTGGCCACACTGTGTGTGTGTGTGTGTGTGTGTGTGTGTGTATAGTAAAGGCCCGGTGCATGAATTCGTGCATGGGTGGGATCCAGCCAGCCTGGCGGGGGGGGAGGGGGGGGGGGGACATGGGCAGTTGGCTGGCCTGCCTGCTGGTCGAACTCCTGGTTGCGGGGACAATTTGCATATTAGCCTTTTATCATATAGGCTATACACTGAGTGGCCAGATTATTATGCGTTGAGAGATCATAATAATCTGGCCACTCAGTGTATATACACATAAAAATGCATATGTAAGTACATACATAGTACATACATATGTATCTGACATGCATAAATATATGTGTGTGTGTGTATGTGTATGTGTATGTACATTTTTTGAGTGAATAAATAGTGATGCAGGCCTGAGGCTGAAGGCCATAAAGAAGCCGTGTGTAGACTATTTAACTGCAGATTTTTATACCATGAATGCTTGGGGTGGTTTTTTTTTTTCCCTCTTAATTGATTCAACACTTCACTCTTGGAACATTGGCCCTCTTTCCCAGACATTGTTTATAGCTTGGGGAAATGGTCTCCTCCATCAGTACAAACACCAGCTGTGATTTGCATCTTCTATTTGGCTTCTTTAAATGCTGCTTGAGAAATTGCTAGTGAGTGTTATAGCCATTCCTAACCATTAACCTGGGAAATGATTCCTCCAGCAGATTCCGTGGAGAGCCTCACTCACACGCCCTCCTCCCTCCAGCCATCCCCTGCCAGCTTCCTTCACACCGCCCATGCTGTCAGCTCCCCCTTGCCAAGAGATGACCCACACTCTAATACCATAGCCACTGAGGAAACCAGAAGTGAGTCAGAGTTGCTCTTCCTTCCTGATTATCTGATTCTGTCCAACTGTGAGAGTGGAAGACTGCACCACGCCAGGTATGCTCATGCGCCGGACTCTCTGAGCCAGGCCTCTCCCACGCACGCTCCTCTGTTTGCAGAGCCCACGCTGCCTCCTCTTGCAGGGCCTGTCACTGAGATATGCTCAGTGCGCCTGCCCAAGTCAGCCCGTTTAGCTGTAGCATCATCTCCTAGTGGGTGTATGTGCCCTCGCTTCTCTTCCTGCGACTGACAAGGTGGGGCCAGATCACTGTCAACCGCTATGAAGGGTGAAGCATGCGTTACACTCAACAAAATGAGTCATAGATTTCAGCATTGTGGCTTTCACTTCTAACCTTGCATTTTCTTTCTTTTTAAAAAAAATATATTTCATTGATTTTTTACAAAGAGGAAGGGAGAGGGATAGAGAGTTAGAAACATCGATGAGAGAGAAACATCGATCAGCTGCCTCCTGCACACGCCCTACTGGGGATGTGCCCGCAACCAAGGTACATGCCCTTGACCGGAATCGAACCTGGGACCCTTCAGTCCGCAGGCCGACGCTCCATCCACCGAGCCAAACCGGTTAGGGCTAACCTTGCATTTTCATATGAAAAAAACAAACAAAAACCAACTATTTTTTTTTCTGCATCCAGGGGTTGGTGTGGCTGAGGGTTGTAGAGGGAATGTAGCTACAGAAGTCAAATAAAAGCTGATCGTTGAGGATCGGGGAGTGAGGCCCCCTGGGTTTTGTGGTGGGCGGGTGGCTTTCTCCTTCAGACTTCTGCCAAGTGTGTATCAGCAGTGCCGCTGTGGGACCTACCACAGCGGCCAGGCACCTGCTGCATTGCAGTCAAATGTTCATGCTTTTCTTCCCTCAGTTTACCCACCAGATGTGACAGCTGGTCGAACTCAGACCGTTCATTGGAACAGACTTCATTCGACGATGTTTTCATTGATGGCCTGCAGCCGCTGCCCTACATTAACCTGGTCCACCCCTCAGCCCAGAGGAATGGGTCTCAGGAGGCACCTGCCACAAGGCCTCAGGCTGCCCTGACCTGGAGCAGAGATGTCAATGGGCCAGCCAGGGACCACTTTCCCTCCCCACTGCTGGAAACTTCCTTAAATCCCACCCTTCAGGTAGACAAAAACCAACGCTCCTTACCCTACGGGGTGAAAGAACTAGACCTTGTGTCCAACACGCCGCCTCCCCGCCCGCCTAAGCCAATTCACCTCTCTGAACGGCGCCCAGAGGAGCAGCTACTGTGGAGTGGGCACGGCAGCATCAGGAAGCCAGAATGCACTGCGGCACCAAGAAGGATCTCCCTCTCTGGTTTGGATAACGTGAGAACCTGGAAAGGTAAGTGTTGGATGCAAATATTGAGGAACGGAGAGAAGCCTGCCTCCTCTTTTATTTTTTAAAAAATATATTTTATTGATTTTTTTACAGAGAGGAAGGGAGAGGGATAGAGAGTTAGAAACATCGATGAGAGAGAAACATCGATCAGCTGCCTCCTGCACACTCCCCACTGGGGATGTGCCCACAACCAAGGTACATGCCCTTGACCGGAATCGAACCTGGGACCCTTGAGTCTGCAGGCCAACGCTCTATCCACTGAGCCAAACCGGTTTTGGCCTGCCTCCTCTTTTAAAAAAAATATTTTTATTGATTTTAGAGCGGAAGGGAGAGAGATATATATACATCAATGATGAGAGTATCATTGATTGGCTGCCTCCTGCACGCCCCACACTGGGGATACAACCTGCAGCCCGGGCATGTGCCCTGACCGGGAATGGAACTGTGACCTCCTGGTGCGTGGGGCTACGCTCAACCAACTGAGCCACACCGGACAGGCAGAGTTTTCTTTATATTGGTATTATTTGGTGACATCAGTAGGGATCTGGTCGTGGAAAGGGAGTTAGGGGACTGTGTTCACTCATTCTTTATCAACAACATCCATAATAATTTCTAGGATCTAAGTACTCTTTGTATTCCAGGCACTGTACTAGGTCCTTCATGTGCACTAACGCATCTAACCTTTCCAGCAGTCCTATGCAATAGATTCTATTATTGGTCTGATTTTACAGATTACAAAATTGAGACACAGAGAGTGTAAGTACCTTATCCAGTGTCACACAGCTAATCAGTGGTGGGAGTAGAGATTTTAAACTATATAGTATGACTGCAGAGTAGCTTTTACCCCCCCGGTACTTCTGCAGCCTCGAAGACATAGAAGCATACCTACGTACATGTATGTGCATATATAATACACATCCTTAATTCCATCAATCTCCATCACATCTTTCGGAGATGGGAGTTATTCTCTCCCTTTAAGAGGATGTTGACTCTGGTTTATTTCTCAGAGACCGCCTGACCTTTGACATCTCCGATTTCTCAGGGGACACTTGGCTCTGGTCCGCTTGCCACCAGCAGTCAGCATTGTTGGCCGTTCTTCCTTAGGCGGGAAGGCCCTGCCCCTGACTTGCCTCATTACCCTGCGATTGCACCGTTGGAATGAGCCACTGCTCATCTTCCTGCTCTTTGAATATTGGGACTCGCTGGGTTTTCCACTTAACATTTGCAACCTAGAGAATCTCATCTACTCTTATGGTTTTGGTTGACATCTTTAAACTGCTAATTCCCAAACATTATATCTCACCAGAGTCGAAATTCATGCAAGGGGCTCGGCCCTCACAGCTCCAGGTTCATCCAGAAGGTCGTCCGGACAGTCGTCCGGACAGTCGTTCTGCTGTTCGGTCTAATTAGCATATTAGCTCTTTATTGTATAGGATTAGAGTCTAGACCAAGAGTGGGGACCATCCGGCCTGAGGACTGTATAAGGCCTGAGAAATCCTTTGATCTGGCCCTGCCAAGGCATTAGGGGTGAGTTAGTTGAATGTTTGACCAAATACAGCAGGCTCATTTTTAAGTTGATAATTTTGTGTGGCCGTGAATAAAGTTATAAATATCCAAATTTCCCTTGGCAGGAAAAAGGTCCCCCATTCCTGGTCTAGACCCATGTATCCTGCTGCCTTACAGACATCCCCTCTTATTTTTTTTTACATGGTTACAAACATTTTAAATATATTTCTATTAAATAATGGTGATGGGTATAAGTTCAAGTTTTGTTCTTAATGTTCTTAGCTCAATAAAAAGTCAGCAACTCCATGTTGATCACTAACTTTATTTTTTGATCTTTTAATATTTTAAAAATTTTACTTCTTTTTAAACTTTACTTTTTTTATGGACATCTCTTTCAGTTCAACTAGTATTCTACATTTTTATGTCACACCCATCTGACAAGTTTCTAATTTGGTCTTAATTCCACTTTCCTCTCTCTCCATGCCTGGACCTGAGTAGCTGACTATTGCTGCACAAAATCACAGTCACCGATTCATGGTCTCAGATCTCAAACGAGCCCTTAGTGCTGCTGGGTAATGCTGTTACTTCTCTGTTCACCCTACTCTCCTGATCAGCACCAGCGGTGTCTCACACCTTCTCTCCTCTCCTCAAACCTCCACTCTGTCTCCACCATCTCTAAGCTCAGAAACTTGATGTAATAAATACAACAAGCATTTGTTAATGACATGCCACATCTCTTCCTAACTCACCGAGACAACTAAAGCCATCATACTCAAACTTCTTCCAGATCTGGTCTGATTTCCATCCGTTCTGACTGCCCAACTAGACTTGCTATATAGAAACTGTTACGCTTCTCTGCCTCTTGGGAGCTGAGGTCAGGGTCCCACAGTGCATAGGTTCTTGGACCCTAGTTTGTTCATTGATTGATTGTTAAATCTTTTTATTCATTTCAGAGAGGAAGGGAGAGGGAGAGGGAGAGAGAGAGAAACATCAATGATGAGAGAAAATCATTGATCGGCTGCCTCCTGCATGCTCCCCACTGGGGATCAAGCCTGTAACCCGGGCATGTGCCCTGACTGGGAATCGAACCATGACCTCCTGATTTGTAGGTCGATGCTCAACCACTGAGCCACGCTGGCCCGGCCTGGACCCTAGTTTAACGGGATGTTGTCCTGAATATCTCACCACCCCATCTTGTTTCTTACAGCTGATGTAGAAGGCCAATCCTTAAGACACCGAGACAAGCGGCTGAGTTTAAATTTGGTGAGTTTGGCCCTTTGAGTTCCTTTAAGCCCTTGAAGTTGTTTTTTTTAAAAAATATATATTTTATTGATTTTTTACAGAGAGGAAGGGAGAGGGATAGAGAGCCAGAAACAACAATGAGAGAGATACATTGATCAGCTGCCTCCTGCACGCCCCCTACTGGGGAGGTGCCCGCAACCAAGGTACATGTCCTTGACCGGAATCGAACCTGGGACCCTTCAGTCCCCAGGCCAGCACTCTATCCAGTGAGCCAAACCGGCCAGGGCCCTTGAAGTCTTTTGACACTCTGAATCTCTGAGGACCGTTCCAATCTCCCCTTAAGGCTTGAATTTGTTTAGAAACTGCTGGACTTGGCGTTCTGTAAGGACGCTGCCGGTTCTAATGGTTCAGACACCTGCCTGACTCGGGGTAGCTACTAACGGCATCACTTTATTTTTTAATTTTTAAAATTTTTGTTTCGTTTCCTTTTATTTAGAAAGGCGAATCATAGCCATTTGTCAATATGTTCAGCTTTAAGGAAAACAGTTCCAAAAACATCAAAATGTCAATACACTCGAGTCCCTGCTATTAAAACAGTGTGAGCGGGCAGCAGATGTAGACTCTCTGAAGGCATCACTCTGTACTGAAAGCATTTGCATCCATTCATAACCGTCTTGGGTCATTGGCAACCGAAACCCTGCGCGTCGATGAGGCTGCCCACCGGCCAGCAGTTTCCATGACTGTTCTGTGCTTTCCAACTTGTACCTGTTCTTTTGCAGCCGAGCAGGTTCTCCCCAATGTACCCCACGACATCAGCCAGTGCCGAGGACGGCTACGTGCCCATGGGCCCCCACATCGCCGCTGCTTGTCTCCGAGCCCCGTGCAGCCCTGACGACTACATCCCCATGAGCTCAGGAAGCATCGCGAGCCCACTGCCCAAGCTACCTGCGGACCTGGAACCTCCTCCAGTGAACAGAGATCTCAAGCCTCAGAGGAAACGTAAGCCATGGGGCCGGGCCTGCTGTGTAGTTGAGGGGAGCGGCCATGCGGGGTTTCCTTCCTGGCCCTTTCTGGGAAGGAGGCACTAGAGGAACCATCCTAGAGGACTGGCAAGTTTCAGGGTGAGGAGAAATGGAATTGAATGGAATTGAATGGGAAGGCCCGGGGAACCTCGCTGCCCCAGGTTACCATGATGAAAGGAGCCAGCAGGTTTACAGGCCTTGCGAATACAGCCTCCAAAGCCAAGTTCATTCCAGAGGCAAACGGCCCAGAAAGAAATGATGGTGGATGGGAATGGAACCTACCAGGCGTCTCTTATTTATTTTATTTTTTTAAAAATATATTTTATTGATTTTTTTTACAGTGAGGAAGGGAGAAGGAGAGGGAGAGGGATAGAGAGTTAGAAACATCGGTGAAAGAGAATCATCAATTAGCTGCCTCCTGCATACTCCCTACTGGGGATGTGCCCGCAACCAAGGTACATGCCCTTGACCGGAATCGAACCTGGGACCCTTCAGTCCGCAGGCCGATGCTCTGTCCACTGAGCCAAAACGGCTAGGGCAAGGCGTCTCTTATTTAAAACAGCACCTGAATGTCTTCACAGTGCCCTCTTTCTACAAGGCAGCCGAGAATGGCCTTTGACACTAATTTCTTTTTTATTTTTATTTTTAAAATATATTTTATTCATTTTTTTACAGAGAGGAAGAGGGATAGGGAGTTAGAAACATCGATGAGAGAGAAACATCCATCAGCTGCCTCCTGCACACCCCCCACTGGGGATGTGCCCGCAACCAAGGTACATGCCCTTGACCGGAATCGAACCTGGGACCCTTCAGTCCGCAGGCCGATGCTCTATCCACTGAGCCAAACTGGTTAGGGCCACTAATTTCTTTTTAAAAAATATATGTTTTTATTGATTTGAGAGAGAGAGGAAGGGAGAGGGAGAGAGAGGGAAACACCAATGGGCTACCTCCTATACTCCCTCTACTGGGGATTGAGCCCGCAATGCGGGCATGTGCCCTGACCAGGAATCAAACCGGCAGCTTTTCTTCGGTGCGTGGGGCGATTGATGCTCAACCAACTGAGCCTCACCAGCCAGGGCTGGCACTGATTTCTAAATGTCAGACCTGATCATATACAACTTATCATTCAGTGTCCTGTGCATGCCTAGCAGCTGAGTTGTTTCAGGTGAGCAGTCTGCCTCTTGTATGCACAGAGCTCCCTAAACCAGGGGTCCTCAAACTTTTTAAACAGGGGCCAGTTCACTGTCCCTCAGACCGTTGGAGGGCCGGGCTATAGTTTAAAAAAAAACCATGAACAAATTCCTATGCACACTGCACATACCTTATTTTGAAGTAAAAAAACAAAACGGCAAAAACACCCGCATGTGGCCCGCGGGCCGTAGTTTGAGGACGCCTGACCTAAAGCCTCTGCATTGCTCCCAGGCAGCCTCTCTGGTCTGCTGAGCAGCATGGCCAGGCAGGGAGAGAGGGGAAGGGGGAAAGAGGAAAAGCAGGTCCAAGTCACTTTCTAACTTCATTCCCGCTCACTGTCACCTGCCTAGTTAGGGCTATGTGATTCCCAGGATGTATGCGGTACCGTGACTGATCTCAGACCCTCACATCTGGTACCTTCCCCCCCTCTTTGCCCTTGGGGAAAACTACTCCTTCAGGCGGCCGTGCCCAAAGCTGGTAACTAAATCCCTTACTCATGTCTGGTCCCTTCCAGTCTCACCCGTTCAATTTGAGTCAAATCACATTTACAGGGTGTAGAGTGCTATTCTGGGCACGGGGTGGGATGCGAAGATGAGGAAGCAAGGAGGGTTTCTCAGTCTGAGAGGAAAGAAGATATATAAAAAACATCTGGAAGAAGAAGAAGAATTATGGAGTCTGTACTAAATAGGAGAACAGACCCTGTCTTACGAGGTTCAGAGGAAATAACCATTCATTCTGGTCAGGAACTATTTAGCAGGGACCTGTAACTTGGAGGTAGATAGTATCCTTTTGTCCGGTTAATTTTCTCCAGCAATGCTGTCCAACAGAACTTTGTGTGGCTAGTGCAACTGAGAAACTGAATTTTAAATTTTATTTAATTTTCAAAAAAATATATTTCTGCCCTGACCGGTTTGGCTCAGTGGATAGAGCGTCGGCCTGCGGACTGAAGGGTCCCAGGTTCGATTCCAGTCGGGGGCATGTACCTTGGTTGCGGGCACATCCCCAGTGGGGGGTGTGCAGGAGGCAGCTGATCGATGTTTCTCTCTCATCGATGTTTCTAACTCTCTATCCCTCTCCCTTCCTCTCTGTAAAAAATCAATAAAATATATTAAAATATATATATATATTTCTATTGATTTCAGAGAGGAAGGGAAAGGGAGAGATAGAAACATCAACGATGAGAGAGAAGCATGGATCAGCTGCCTCCTGCACACCCCACTGGGGATGGAGCCCGCAACCCGGGCACGTGCCCTGACTGGGAATCAAACCGTGACCTCCTGCCTCATAGCTCGGTGCTCAACCACTGAGCCACACCAGCCAAGCAGCAGGCTAATTTTTAAGTTGATCATTCTGTATGGCCCACGAATGATGTTATGAATATCCAAATGGCCCTTGGCAGAAAAAATGGTTCCCCACCCCTGACTTAGAACCACGCCTGACATAGTATAATGAGTCCTTACTAAGTGTATATTGACTGTCTGGCCTCATTGTCACCTCCAGCTGGTCATGTGACCATTTGCTCAGTAGTGGTCCTCTCTCTACTCCCAGTGAGGCAGGAAAGAGTAGGACAGTGAAATCCACACTCGTCATCGGTGCTTGCTTATTCGTCCATTTGCATTTGATGTGCTAGCGAAGTGCAATGTCATAGTTTTATAGTCTTTAGAGTCTGGCCTTGAACTCCTGAGAACTCACCCTCCCGGATATCGTGTGTGTTATCTTGTAGCACGGCCACCTCCGCTAGACCTGAGAAACCTCTCTACCATCCGGGAACATGCCTGTCTAACCAGGACCCACACTGTGCCTTGGTAAGTCTCTGATTGCTCCAAGGGGCCTCATTCAGCACAGGCACTCCCAGTCTTGGTGTTAGGCCTCTTCCGTGAAACGTAGTTGACGCACCCTTGATGTAGCTTAAGCAAAAGAAGGGACGGGCTTCATGATCACAAGCCAGAAGTGATTGTAGGTCACAAAGGAAGAAATATAACAGCCTCTCAAGATACTGGAATCAGGAACAGAATGCTGTCGGGAACCCAAGGAATCTCTCTCCATCTCTCACGTTTACTTCTCTCTTCACATTTGCCTGTTCCTCTTTCTTTGAAGAACTCTTCTTTGTTGCACAATCCTCATGGCCACAAATAGCTGTACTGTAGATCCGGACCTTATTTGCATGCTACAAGTCCGGTATCAGCAAAGATAGGCTCTTTTCTTTTGAAATATATTTTTATTGATTTCAGAGAGGAAAGGAGAGGGAAAGAGAGAGAAACATCAATGATGAGATTCATTGATTGGTTGCCTCCTGCACGCCCCACACTGGGGATCAAGCCCACAACCTGGGCATGTGCCCTGACCAGGAATCGAACCGTGACCTCTTGGTTCATAGCTTGACGCTCAACCACTGAGACACACTGACCGGGCTCCTGTTTATTTTGAATGGAAACAAGAGAGCCCCAAAGGAGGAGTGGGTTTTTTTCTAAATGATCTGCTGCCTTGGTCTGTTTCTAGAAAGCTCATGAGCTGTGTCACGAGGAGGGCCTGGAAAAAAAGTAGCCTTTGAGAATTGGGAGTCATTTGCCCCAGAGTAGGACAGAAGCTGCCGGGCAGTCTCTACTGCTTTAAGAATTGCTTTGGCCGGAAGGAAGTTGTATCTGGAAGGGGAGGGCTGAAACCCCACAGGGGCCATGTCAGTTCCTGGCTGGCTTTCAGAGCAGCTGTAAGACATTGCTTTGACCTCATCTATATTTTTGTTCTTAGCAATCGGACCAGCTTTCTCTCTCCAGGAAGAAACGGTATTAATTCTGCAAGATTTTTTGCCAATTCTGTTTCCAGAGAAGAGGAAGAAAGCTACATCCAGATGGTAATCCTATATTTTTCATACTCTTCTTATTCTGCACTCCAATCTCTATTCTAAGAGTTCATTAGGAAGGAAACATATACTTCAGAAAGCCCCATGCAATCTTAATACAGCCACTTGGTTGTAATAGGCTGCAGTGTTTTTCTAGACTGCGAACAAATCGTTTGAAGGTGGTATTGTTCCCTGCGATATTTCGTTCCTTGTACCATGTCGACGCCACCGTATTTCAAGAGTACCCAGGGTTTAGGCATGTGTCATGGGAAAATGGAAATGTCAGTCATTCTTTTCACCAGGGTTGTGATATCCTATTGGCTCCCAATAGGTGTGTAGTTCCCTGGATATCCAGATCTAAGCTGTGAAAACTCACACGTCGGATGGTTCCCTCCACCAGACCACAGGTGGCCCTGCCCTGACTGCCCCTGAACCTTCCAAAGGATGAATCACTTAAGAGTCCCATTGAGTGGAGTTGCCCTGGGCTTTGCTTGTGTCTTACTCTTTGGAGACTCCTGTTATAGGGGTCTTTCTGTAGATCTGAGTGGATAGAGACCTGACATGTCTTTTAAAAAATATATACATTTTATTGATTTTTTACAGAGAGGAAGGGAGAGGAATAGAGAGTTAGAAACATCGATGAGAGAGAAAACATTGATCAGCTGCCTCCTGCACACCCCCTACTGGGGATGTGCCCGCAACCAAGGTACATGCCCCTGACCGGAATCAAACCTGGGACCTTCCAGTCCACAGGCCGACGTTCTATCCACTGAGCCAAACCGGTTTCGGCCTGACATGTCTTTTTAAAAAATATATATTTTATTTATTTGAGAGAAAAGGAGAGAGAGAGAGAGAGAGAGAGAGAGAGAGAGAGAGAGAAATGTCAACAATGAGAGAGAATCATTGATCGGCTGCCTTCTTCATACCCCACACTGGGGATCAAGCCCGCAGCCCAGGCATGTTGCCCTGACCAGGAATTGAACCCTGACCTTCTGGTTCATAGGTCGATGCTCAACCACTGGGCCACACCGGCTGGGCTAGAGACCTGACATTTCTGTCCTTTGATGAACCATTTACAGTTCTAGTCCTAACCTCTCCCTCCTGCCCTCTCCTATCCCTTCTATTCTCTTTAGCTTGGATTCTCTTTGAGAATATGGGTCTTGAAGAGGAGAAGGGGCTTTTAGTACTTCTGACAATTATCAGACCCTTTAACTGGAACTGTGCCCATTCCACAATTTAAAAAAGATTAACCAAAGAATTTAATATGCATATATGCGCAGCTCATAGACACAGACAATAAATAGTGTGGGGAAGGCCTGGGGTGGGGTGGGGCCTGGGTGGTGGGGGAAAAGGTGGGGGAAATAGGGGAACACCTGTAATACTGTCGACAATCAATAAATTTTAAAAATAAAGTAAAATGTAGGAACTCTAGAAATAATTCTCTAGAGAGAATCTCTGTTTGAACTATGAAATTTTGAAAAGGGATCTTGGACAATGTTCAAGGCAATGTGACTTTATATACTTTATACACACACACACACACACACACACACACACACACACACACACACACACATTGATCTCTGAGAGGAAGGGAGAGGGAGAGAGAGATAGAATCATCAATGGTAAGAGAGGATCATTGATTGCCTGCCTCCTGCATGCCCCCTACTGGGGATGGAGCCCGCAACCCACTTATGTGCCCTGACCAGAAATCAAACTGGGAATCGAACTGTGACCTCCTGATTCATAGTTCGATGCTCAACCACTGAGCCATGCCAGCCAGGCGCCCTATATACTTTTGAGAAGACAGTTTTGCCCTCCTATACATGAGGATAATAGGCAATTCAGAATCTGGAAACAGTGATCTCCAGTGAAGCAGTAATTAAAGGCTTTATTTTGCCTTTCTGTTTGATAAAAATTGCGCTGTAAGTGCACTTAACCATATGCAGATGGAAAGTGACTCATATACAAATGTGCTGTGATCTTCCCAATGTTTTTCACACTTAGTAATGGCCCTTGGGAAACTTGTAGAAGAAAACACTCTTATAAAGAAAGGATGCTGGACCAGCTGTGCTCTGTCTCCAGAGAACAGAAAAGGGAAGTGAATCTATAACAAAATAGAAGCAAGTGCATAGGCATTCCAGACACTAGCAGTTCATTTCTGATCTCTGAGTTTGTGAGAAAGACCAGTGAGCCCCTGGTAACCTCTATTCTACTTTCTGTCTTTGTAAATTTGCCTATTCTAGGTATCCTAATAAGAGAGGAATATGCTAATTATCCGTTAGGCCTTGAGGTGTAACGACTGACCATGTAACGAATGGCTGCGTAACGACCAGATCATGGATCTGCAGGAGGGTGGGGCATTGAACTACAAGTTGGCGGCAGAGAGCTACAGGATGGGGCAGGGCAGCAAGCAAGCGGGAGGCGGAGAGCTACAGGAGGGGGCAGGGCAGTAAGCTATGAGGGGGGCAGGGGAAGCTACAGGAGGGTGGGGCAGCAGGGCGGGGCAGCAGGCGGAGAGCTACAGGAGGGCGGCAGCAACCTACTGGTGCACAGATTCGTGCACAGGGCTACTAGTCTCTTATAAGTGGAATCATAACAATATTGTCCTTTTGTATCTGCCTTCTTTCATTTAGCATAGTATTTTCAAGACTCATCCCTAGTGCAGCGTGTATCAGAATTTCAGTTTTTAAGGCTAATAATCCATTGTATGCACACACCACTTATTGTCTACCTATTCATCTGTTGGTAGACAATTGAGTTGTTTCTACCTGTTGGCTATTATGAATAATGCTTCTGTGAACATTGGTGTACAAGCATCTGTTTGGATCTTGGCTTTCGATTCTTTCAGATATATACCTAGAGGTGGAATTGCCGAGTTCCACGGTAATGTATGCATAATTTTTGAGGAACCACCAAACTGTTTTCCAGTGGCCAAACCATTTTATATTCCCAACAGCTATGCAAAATGGTTCCAATTTCTCTACATCCTCACCAACACTTGGTATTCCCTTTTTTTGTTTGTTGGTTTTGTATAATGGCCATCCTAATGTGTGTGAAGTATCTCATTGTGGTTTTCATTTGCATTTCCCTAATAACTACTGATGGTAAGCACATTTTCATGTGCTTATATCTTCTTTGGAGAAATGTCTAATTGAGCTCACTGGTCTTCATTTTTTGTTGTTGTTGATCTTCACCCGAGGATATGTTTATTGATTTTGAGAGAGGAGGGAAGAGAGAGGGAGAAAGAGGAGGAGAAGAGGAGAGAGGAACATAGCATCAGCTGGTTGCCTCATATGGGACCGAACCCACAACCTAGGTGTGTGCCCTGACTGGGGATCGAACCCACGACCTTTTGGTGTATGGGAAGACACTCCAACTAACTGAGCCACACTAGCCAAGGCTCCTTTGCCCATTTTTGAACTGGGTTATTTGTTTTTGAGCTGTACAAGGTTTTTAAAAAATATATTATGGATATTAACCTCTTATCAGATATTTTGCAAATATTTTCCCCCATTCTGTGGGCTATCTTTTCACTCTCTTTTAAAAAAATATTTTATTGATTTTTTACAGAGAGGAAGGGAGAGGGATAGAGAGTTAGAAACATCGATGAGAGAGAAACATCGATCAGCTGCCTCCTGCACACTCCCCATCGGGTATGTGCCTGCAACCAAGGTACATGCCCTTGACTGGAATCGAACCTGGGACCCTTCAGTCCGCAGGCTGACGCTCTATCCACTGAGCCAAACCGGTTAGGGCTCACTCTCTTGATAGTGTCCTTATATGCACAAAAGTTTTTAATCTTGAAGTCAAATTTATTTTTTTCTCTTATTGCCTGTGGTTTCTATGTTATAGCCAATAAATCATTGCCAAATCCAGTACCATGACGTTTTCCTTTATGTTTTCTTCTTTTATAGTTCTAGCTCTTATGTTGAGGTCTTTGATCCATTTTGAGTTAATTTGTGTGTGTGTGTGAAACAATACTTCATCATCCATCCAACCAAAGTGACAATTAAAAGATTTTCAAAGGCAAAAATACAGAAAGCTACATAGTTGTAAAAAAGTTTTGTTTTTTTTAATAGAAAAGACTAATTTTTCTTAAGTATTCAGAGAAACCTGATAATGACGAAACATAGAATCCTTTTCTAGGCAGATTACATTAAAGGTAAAGTAAAACCTTTGTTTACAATTAATAAGAAATTGAGTTACTTTTTGTATATTATCGAATGTTAGGGTGCAACTTTCATCCTTTTGCATGTGGATATCCAGTTTTCCCAGCATTATTTGTTTGAAAGACTGTCCTTTCCCCGCTGGAATTGGCACCATCCTTGAAAATGAATTAACCATATGTGTGAAGGTTATTCTAGACTCTTTATTCTATTCCATTCATCTATATGTCTGTCCTTATCCCAGTATGACAGTTTTGATTACTACAGCTTTATAGCAAGTTTTTTTAATTAGGAAATGTCCTTCAATTTTGCTCTTCCTTCTCAACATTGACTGGGCTCCTTGATATTCCATGTGAATTTTAGGATGGCTTTTTCTACCTTTTGCAAAAAATGCCATTGAGATTTTGATAGAGAGTGCTTTGAATCTATGGATTGCTTTGGCTAATGTTGTAATCTTAATCATTAAACCTTCCTGTCCTCCAATCCATGAATAGAGGGTGTCTTTCCATTTATTTATGTGTGCTCAACTTTCTCTCCGCAATGTTTTGTAGTTCTCAGAGTATAAGTCTGTCCCGTTGGCTAAATTTATTCCTAAATATTTTATTCTTTTTGATGCTATTGTAAATTAAGTGCTTTTCTTAATTTCCTTTTCAGATTGCTCATTGTTAGTGTATAGAAATGCATTCAAATTTAGGGTGAATCCTTGCTGAGTTTATTGTTATTTTGAGTGGAATCTTGAGAGTTTTCTATATATAAGACCATGTTATCCGCAAACAGGTTATTTTGCTTCTTTCCCAGTTCGGATGCCTTTCATTTCTTTTTCTGGCCTACTTGCTTTCCAGTACTTTGTTGGATAGAAATTTTTCTGCAGGTGCACGAATGCTTATGGCACCATTTCTTATAACTGGAAGCAACTCAAATGTCACTGGTAGTGAAACAGTTAAGTCATGCAATGGAATCATCTATTCCAATGAAAATGAACGAAATAGGGCTACTGCATCGACATGGGTGAATGCGAAGTATGTAATATGAAGCCAAAATGGAAGCCACCAAAAATACATACCATATGGTTGTATTGATAGAAGTTCAAAACAGGCAAAACTACCAGTAAATAGTATGTGACTTAAGGACAGTACTTAAAACACTCACAAAACCATATTTAAAAAGAAAAGGAGTGGGAAGTACCAAGTTCAAGATAGTGCTTAACCTCTTGCGGGGAGAGAAGGAGGTGTAAGGGGGAATAGGCACTTCATGGCTAATGGTAGTATTCCATTTGTGAAGCTGGTGGTAGGTCCGTGGGTGAGTGTTACATCCATGTTATCATTGTATCGTATAAAGTATCTTTAAGTGCAATTGGGGTGGCTTTACTAGAGCTTTAATAAGTGTGGTTGATCTTTTCAGGATTTAATCTCTAAGGTATCGTGGGCCCGTCAGATCCATAAAACAAATTCTTCTTGGGGGAAGATTCTGGCTGTTTTCTTTTTAAAAATTTATTTGTTATTGATTTCAGAGAGGAAGGGAGAGGGAGAGAGAGATAGAAACATCAATGATGAGAAAGAATCATTGATCGGCTGCCTCCTGCACGCCCCTACTGGGAATCGAGCCTACAACCTGGGCTTTTGCCATGACTGGGAATCGAACCAGGACTTCCTGGTTCATTGCTCAAACCACTTCCATGCTCAAACCACTTAGCCACACTGACTGGGCCTGGCCAACTGTTGTTTTTTTATTTTTTATTGATTTTTTACAGAGAGGAAGGGAGAGGGAGAGTTAGAAACATCAATGAGAGAGAAACAACGATCAGCTGCCTCCTGCACACCTCCTACTGGGGATGTGCCCGCAACCAAGGTTCATGCCCTTGACTGGAATCGAACCTGGGACCCTTCAGTCCGCAGGCCAACACTCTATCCACTGAGCCAAACCGGTTAGGGCTGGCCAACTGTTTTCATGGTGAATAAAGGGACAGCTTCATGTGAAGACTGGATTGGCTATTTTTTTTATTTCAAATGCCTCCTTTCACTCTAACATGCAGGATGAGCTGCGCAGGGCTCATCAGACTAGTCTGTTATGATCTGACGGCAGCTGTTCAAGTGAAGACACGACTCACCCTCCTTCCCTTGGGCAGCCTGGCCAGACATTGTTAACCTGAGTCTGTGATGTTGGTTCCTAGGAGGAACACCGAACAGGCAACTCCCTGAGCGGTGGTTCTGTGATGTGGACAAAGAAATTCAGCCTGGATTACTTAGCCCTGGACTTCAATTCAGCGTCACCAGCTCCTGTACAGCAGGTAGGAAGGACTTTATGTTTGAGAATTCCCAGATTTCATTTCTGTTCAGATTTTTCTGATGATTCAACCATGCATGTTCTCTTTGAAAAGTCTTAAGCATACAGACATGTACAGTGAAGAATATTAAAACCAACCCTGATTCTGCCTCCCAGAAATCCTCCTGTATTCCCTCTAGGTTATATTCTTTGGATGTATAGGCAGACCTGTGTGTGTGTGTGTGTGTGTGTGTGTGTGTGTGTGTGTATTTATTTATTTCAGAGAGGGAGGGAGGGAGAGGGAGAGAGGGGTAGAAACATCAATGATGAAAGAGAATTATTGGTTGGCTGCCTCCTGCACACCCCCTACTGGGGATTGAGCCCACAACCTGGGCATGTGCCCTTGATTTGAATTGAACCTGGGACCCTTCAGTCTGCAGGCCGACGCTCTATCCACTGAGCCAAACCAGCTAGGGCTAGGCAGACCTGGTTTTATTGCACTTCACTTTATTGTGCTCCACAGATGTGTTTTAGACAAGGCCTTTCACCAGCAAAAAGATTACAACCCGCTTTATGGCGACACTCATTTTCTTGCAGTGTTTTGGAATTGAACCTGCAATATCTTCAAGGTCGGCTTGTATACATACACGTTTGTAGTATTTGTACCCTTTAAAACTTGGACCATAAAGCTTATGGAAAAAATTCTCTGGCAGAGATGAGGGTGAGGTAGAGGGCACTTCAGGCATCGGAAAGGCCTGCTTAGAACAGGAGTCATGGTCTAGTGTGGCTAGGCTCGGGATTGGTGACAGGAGGTCTCAGTTGGAATCGGAATCCCTCAGTAAAGGGCCTCAAAGGCCAGGTTGGACAGTTTCAACTCTTTTGGGTAGTGTTCTAGTCTGCAATGTGGGGATCAGAAAGAATAACACCTGTGTTGATGCCTGTGGTGAGGATTAAATGAATAAGTACATGTAAGCAACACTAGCCATTAACTAGTGTTGCCCATGAACTAGTGTTGCCCGTGTAACTAGTGTAAGCCGTGGAATGAATGAATGGTAAGCAGTGGACAACAGCTGAATATTTTCAATCAAGGGGTGGTCATAATTTAAACTGTGCCTAACAGTGTATTGTTTGATGAGAAAAGCAACCTGCCAAACAGGATATATGGTATGATTTGCGCGCGCATGCGTGTGTGTGTGTGTGTGTGTGTGTGTATGTGTGTAGGTATGTAGAAAAAAAAAGTCTGGAAGACTTCTCTTTCCTTTTGCGGGATGAACTCCCATTTCTCCTTTACCTCTAATTTCATTCCAAAAACCTGAACTGATATTCCAGAAAAGCTGGTCAGAAAGGTGAGACCAATAAGTAAAAAAGATGCATTAGTCCGTTTTGGTAGGCTATTCAGTCAAGACAAACATCCCCCAAATCTCAGTGTCTTGCAACAGAAAAGGCTTTTTCGGTTGTTGCTACTGGGACAATCCACTACTGGTATTCTGGGTCATCTTCAATCCAGGGCCCAGGCAGAAGGACCAACTCTAGTCCTACCAGACCTGAGGCCCTGAACCTAACTGTCCCCTATACCTGGGCTCCTGAGCATTAAAGAGAAAAAACCAACATGATAGAGAAAAATGTTAGTTACATGCAAACAAGTGGTTAGAATAAGATGGAACTTGGAGACATTGTAGAAAATAGGTCTACCTTTCATCTAGCGCCAATATTCCACCTCAGAGTCTGAATCAACCAAAGTATCTATCACCTGTTGGACTGTGATAAGCCTAGACCTACTTCGCTTTCCTGTTGAAGTGCTTGGTTCATCAGCCGCTCGTTTCATTGTGAATTTTCAGAATTTTTTCACGTCAAACCACACAAAGTCAATTCAAACACATGGGGGCAGACATTTGCAATGGCTAACCATGAGGTTTGACCACGATTGGTTGGTTATTTTTAGTTTGTGACACATTTTTTTCACGTACTAGGCAAAGTACCGAAAATTAGGTGCAGCGGTATAACGGCAGATTCGGAAATTACCGAAAAATCGGTACAGTGGTCTGGTGGGGCTAGCTGAGGCAAGCTGATCTCCTGGCAGGGGAAAAGGAGAGACTGCAGAATCACAGGATGCCTCTTTTTCCCTGGCAGGGGTGGGGAAACTTTTATCTGCCAGGCGTCAGTTAGATATTTATAACACCATTCTCGGGCCATACAAAATTATCACCTTGAAAATGAGCCTGCTATATTTGTTCAAACATTTAATTAACTCACCCCTAATGCCTTGGCAGGGCCAGACCAAATGATTTCTTGGGCCTTATACGGCCCACGGGCCGGACGTTCCCCACCCCTGCTCTGCAGGATCGGCACGTGTCACTTGCACTCACATTATATTAGTCAAAGCAAGTCAGATGGCTAGAGCCAAGTTGAAGGGAGCAGAGGTGAAGAGCTATTCATACGCAGACACAAAATATAATAACGCTTCTGCAGAGAATGACTCAGAAAGAAGGGGCAGCAAATACTTAACACTGGAATATTCCGTGGAAGGACTGACCTTTTCCCGAATTTAAAAAATTTATATATATTTTATTGATTTTCCCACAGAGAGGAAGGGAGAGGGACAGAGATAGAAACATCGATGAGAGAGAAACAGCGATCAGCTGCCTCCTGCACCCCCCCACCCCCCGGGATGTGCCCGCAACCCAGGCACATGCCCCCGACCAGAATCGAACCCGGGACCCCTGAGTCCGCAGGCCAACACTCTATCCACTGAGCCAAACCAGCCAGGGCCTTTTCCCGAATTTTTTATTAAATGTAACGAAAACCTTTTTGTTCCCCTCCCCGCCCCCTTCAGAAACTTCTCCTTTCAGAAGAGCAGAGAGTAGACTATGTCCAGGTGGACGAGCAGAAGACGCAAGCTCTCCAGAACACAAAGCAGGAGTGGACCGACGAGAGGCAATCGAAAGTGTAAGCGCTGGGGGCTGGGACCTGTGTGACCCTGGGAAGCGTGGGGCTGGCTTTGAGGGTTTTCCCTACAATCACACCGATGTTCCACACAGGTCGCGATGCAGAGAGAATGTGTAACGTCCGTGGGCTTGGCAAGAACCCGTGGGAGACAAGGATCTGTTTGTGTACATTCGACGGGTAGAAGAAGGAAGCAGCGTCCTCCCGGAGGGGGCTGGGATGGAGTCCAGCCCCTCCACACGCCACCACCTGTCGCAGAAGTTTCCTCCTCTGGCCACACCGGCCCATGCCCGGAGCCTCAGGGATGCTAAGAGCTGGCTCTACAGTCACAAGAGGCGGAGATGGAGGATTGCACGGCCGTGGACTGGGATGGAGAAAACTTCATTCATTCAAACAGGGTAGGAACAATCGAAACAAAACCCGAGAGACTATTTTCCCAGAGTTTGGTGACAAATCCCTCCGCTGGAGGATTTGGAGTGCAGATCGAAGCCAGTATTCCTAACTGACAGGAAGACACCCTTTGACTCCAGTACCTGAAATGGACCTCTCTCTCCCATGCTTCCCCTGAAATGATACATTTTCCCAGCAGAGAAGCCCCTGGAGGCCATCGTGTCCTAGCTCCCGAGGACACAGCTGAAGAGATCAAGCCAGCAATGGTGGGAGAATCTGCACTCCTCCCTCCATAGACTCCAGCAGATAGATCATTGTTATCCCCCAAAGAAAGACAATTGAAGTGACGAGGCAACGATTCCTGGGCTCTGCGGTGGCCATATCAGATGACAGCAGTGGCTCTGAGGATGTCATGGTTTAAGCAGCTACCTGTGGCCCGGTATTCCGTTGCTGTTGACCTGTTTCCGGCACGTTTTCACGTGTATCATCGCCTCTCCCCCTAAAAGACCCCGGAAGCTCCCGTTGGTAGAAATTGTTGCTCCCACTTGAAGAAAAGCAAACGAGGACCAGAGGAGGGCGCACTTTGCCCACGATCACTCATGGAGCCGAGACACAGAGTCGGGTTTAAATAGAGTTGGCCAGGCTGCCCATTGCAGGTTCATTCTACCATCTCACACTGACTCCGCGGATTTAAAAACAAACAAACCATATATTGATTTCAGAGAGGAAAGGAGAGGGGAGAGAGAGATACAGAAACATCCATGATGAGAGAGAATCATTGATCGGCTGCCTCCTGCACACTCCACACTGGGGATCAAGCCTGCAACCTGGGCATGTGCCCTTGATTGGAATGGAACCTGGGACCCTTCAGTCTGTAGGCCAACGCTCTAGCCACTGAGCCAAACCAGCGAGGGCGACTCTGCGGATTTTGATGAAATTGATCAGTTTGGTGCACAGGACCTGAGATGAGTCATCATCTCCTCTTTCTTTCATAGGCTTTTGAGCAGGTGCTTTTATACTTGAAAGGTATGTGTGTCCAGCCAGGGTTTCAGATGCGGAACTCTCACATAAGCAGTAATTACCATGAGAAATACCTCCTGACGACCAGTGCAAAATCCATTCTTGGACTGCACGGTCCCCTTGCGATGTGTTTCCCGTAAGCTGGCTAATGCTGGTGGAAGAATTTTTTGCCAGCTTGGGAAGGCACAACTTGTCCCTGACTATCTTATGCTTTTCAGTGATAGAGTTATGATTAGGAAAAAAAACACAAACAAACAAAAACAGTGAGCTGCATCCTCACGTTTCCTGGCTAGTTTTCCCCTCTGCTTTATGGGGTACTGAGGTTCAGGGCACTCGGACGGAAGTCACACTCGCGCATGGAGCTTTACTTAATGCCCCTTCCTCATCCCTCCGAGCACCTGTGGCCAGAAGACAGATCGGAACAACTGGGAACGAAGCAGTCTCTGCCACATTTTCACCGACACTGTGTCCTCTGTATGAGGCTGGATCCAATAGGCAGGCCAGGTCTATGACAGTCAGGGTTACGCAGGGCAGCTGTAGGCTTTGCTGCGTGGTTTCGGGGTTTCAGAATGCCCTGCCGGTAAGTAAATGCCAAAGTCTTGTTTGTTTAGATCATAAAGGAAGTCATTTTGATGTTAAAAGCAGCAGGACCTGGTAACATCATTTTCTTGAGCAAGGTGGGGGGAAGTGCCAAGTTTTTATTTTTTTTATTTTTTTAAAATTGATTTCAGAGAGGAAGGGAGAGGGAGAGAGAGATAGAAACATCACTGATGAGAAAGAATCATTGATCGGCTGCCTCCTGCACACTCCACACTGGGGATCGAGCCTGCAACCTGGGCATGTGCCCTGACTGGGAATGGAACCATGGCCTCCTGGTTCACAGGTCAACACTCAACCACTGAGCCACGCCAGCTGGGCCTGCCGAGTCGAGTCCTTAGTGAGCCCAAACAAGAGGGCTCCTCTCACCCCGTGGCCAGCTCCACATCATCACACAGGGAGGCTGGAGCCTGTGAAGAGCCGCCTCCTTCTCTGTGACTTGCAAAGAGTCACAGAGCTTCAGGCAAGAATCCCGGGCTGCTGATTGCCAGTTCCCATAGAGCAGGGGTGGGGAACATCCGGCCCGCGGACCTTATAAGGCCCGCTAAATCATTTGGTCTGGCCCTGCCAAGGCATTAGGGCTGAGTTCATGAAACATTTAACCAAATGTAGCAGGCTAATTTTTATATTTTTATTGACTTCAGACAGGAAGGGAGAGGGAGAGAGAAATAAACATCAGTGATGAGAGAGAATCATTGATCAGCTGCCCCCTACTGGTGAATTGAGCCCACAACCCAGACATGTGCCCTGACTAGGAATCAAACTGTGACCTCTGAGATTTTTTTTTGACAGAAACCATCCCAGATTCCATCCCGAGTCCAGTGCACACGGCACGCCTGTACACTGGGCAGGGTGCTCCTTCTAGAAGACTTGGGAATCAACGGAACAGGACAGTGCAGCAATTAACCCCACATTTTTCCCCGCAGTTCCTTGTTTGTTTCCTTCCATATTGTTTTGTTAGGAAATTCCTCCGGATCGGGACTTGTGAAGGGTCCCAAGCCTACAAGTCCCTAAGGACTTTGGGAGATAAGTTTTTCTTGAGGAGGGACGAGCCCTGAGGCCCAGCACACAGCCCGCTACAAAGGCATGGAGTGAGACTGTGGGAGTCCGTCGGTGGAGCAAGGATCAACTGAATCGACACCTTTAGGTCTGACTTGAGACTGAAGGCTCCCCACAGGCCTGCTTTCTCTTCTCAAGGCCTCCTCAGTCCCCATTCATGCCATCTTTGTACCCACGATTATACTGATGTTAAAAAAAAATCCATTGTGTTTTTACTATTTCATTTCTGGCATTAATAAAAGTTTTGTAAGGAGGAATCATGACTTAAGTTCCTTACTTGTTTATAGTGATGGCACTCAGTATAAACATAGAACATGTTTTGAAAGCTGAGTATGTGAACATAGACTTCATTGCTGTTTTCAATTGCAACAGACTTAACAACGAACTCACGTGGAATGACCGACATCCGTGCTATTTCACTGCAAGCAGTTGAGCAGGTGGCTGTAATGAGTACTGCTTCTGCTCAGCCAAACCATGTCTTAAAAAAATTTTTTTAATTGATTTCAGAGAGAAAGGAAGAGGGAGAAATAGAAACACCAATGATGAGAGAGAATCATTGATCAGCTGCCTCTTGCACGCCCACACTGGGCATGGAGCCCACAACCAGGGCCTGTGCCCTGACTTGGAATCGAACCGAGACCTCCTGGTGCATAGCTCAATGCTCAACCACTGAGCCGTGTTGGCTGGGTTCAGCCAAACCATAGCTTGACATCTTTTTTCTTTTAATATATTTTATTATTTTTTTACAGAGAGGAAGGGAGAGGAATAGAGAGTTAGAAACATTGATGAGAGAGAAACATCGATCAGCTGCCTCCTGCACACCCCCTACTGGGTATGTGCCTGCAACCAAGGTACATGCCCTTGACTGGAATTGAACCTGGGACCCTTCAGTTCACAGGCCGACACTCTATCCACTGAGCCAAACCAGTTAGGGCTTGACATCTTTTTTCTTCATCAGACACAAGCTTCGATAATTGGCAATAAAGGGTGGGTGTGGGGTGGAGAGAGTCAAGCGGGGGGGTGGGGGGTGGGACATGTGTGATACTTTCAACAATAATAAATTAGGATGAGGAGAGAAAAAGGAACCCTCCTTCATTGCTGGTGGGAATGAAGACTGGTGCAGCCACTGCGAAAAACAGTATGGAGTTTCCTCAAAAAATTAAAAATGGAACTTCCATTTGACCCAGTAATCCCACTCTTGGGAATATATCCCAAGAAAACAATCAGAAATGATATATGCACCCCTATGTTCATTGCAGCACAATTTACAATAGCTAAGATTTGGAAACAGCCTAAATGACCATCAGCAGATGAGTGGATTAGAAAACTGGTACATCTACACAATGGAATACTATGCTGCTGTAAAGAAGGAATTCTTACCATTGGCAACAGCATGGATGGAACTGGAGAGCATTATGCTAAGCGAAATAAGCCCGCCAGAAAGAAAAATACCACATGATCTCACTTATTTGTGGAATATAATGAACAACATAAACTGATGAACAAAAATAGGTACAGAGGCAAAGAAGCATCGATCAGACCATCAAACTACAGTGGGGAGGCTGGGGAGGGTGGGAGGGAGGAGGTAAGAGATCAACCAAAGGACTTGTATGCATGCATATAAGCATAACCAATGAATGCAAGACACTGGGGGGGGGGGGCGGGAGGGTATGTGCGGGGTGGGGGGGAGGGGAGGCCAGGGGAAGGTCAATGGGGAAAAAAAGGAGACACATGTACTACTATTGGTAAAGCTTTAAACAATAAACTAAATTTAAAAAGATAAATTTAAAAAACAGCCCTAGCTGGTTTGGCTCAGTGGATAGAGCATCAGCCTGGTGACTGAAGGGTCCCAGGTTTGATTCTGGTCAAGGGCACATGCCCGGGTTGCGAGTTTGATCCCCAGTAGGGGGTGTGCAGAAGGCAGCCGATCAATGATTCTCATCATAGATGTTTCTATCCCTCTCCATTCCTCTCTGAAATAAATAAATAAAAAATATTTTTTTAAAAAAGAAACAAGAAAAACAATTGCAAATTAAAAAAATATATAACTGGCAATAAAGTCAAGGGCCTTCCCTGATACCACGTGTAACATGGCCTTCCTCATTAGTGATGTTAAAAGGCCCTTGGCCGCCGAAACCGGTTTGGCTCAGTGGATAGAGCATTGGCCTGCGGACTGAAGGGTCCCAGGTTCGATTCCGGTCAAGGGCATGTACCTTGGTTGCGGGCACATCCCCAGTAGGGGGTGTGCAGGAGGCAGCTGATCGATGTTTCTCTCTCATCGATGTTTCTCCATCTCTCTCCCTCTCCCTTCCTCTCTGTAAAAAATCAATAAAATATATATTTTTTAAAAAAAGGCCCTTGGCCTTCCTCTCCCCAGCACCTACCTTTTCCCCGAGAAGCTCTGGGTGCTGCTGGCTCAGTGGCATCTCTAGGGCACGAAGCAAGGCAGGGACAACCAGAGAAGTGGGGGCTCAGATTTGGGGAACACGGGCCAAAGGCAAGAGAGTGGACAGGCCCAGGAAATCCTGGCTGACAGAAAGGAAGAGAAGCCTCATAAAATTCCTCACCTTGGTGTAGTATGAGACCGACCACCTGGATGCTTTTACCTGACACACCTCAAACCAAGCTCTCTTTTTTTGTTTTTTGTTTTTTTTTAAAATATATTTTTATTGATTTCAGAGAGGAAGGAAGAAGGAGAGAGAGACAGAAACATCCACGATGAGAGAGAATCATTGATCGGCTGCCTCCTGCACACCTCCTACTGGGGCTCAAGCCCACAACCTGGGCATGTGCCCTTGGCCGGAACCGAACCTGGGACCTTTCAGTTCGCAGGCTGATGCTCTAACCACTGAGCCAAACCGGCTAGGGCTCAAACCAACCTCTTGAGTCAAAGAAGAGTAGGTTGGCTCGCAAGGCTGACCTGAAAAGCAGGCTGTGAAACCTAATCTAAAAGGTCTTTGAACCTCAGGCCCCTTATACCATGGTCCTTGTACTCTATCAGACACCTCCTTACGTTTACAGCTTCCTGCTTCTTTATTTTGTTTGATCTTCAATTGCATTATATATATTCTATACTAATAATAGCCTAGGGCCATCACGATGGTTCGCAGGACCGAACAGTGGGCCCCTGGCCGCAGGAGTGATCTGTGGGGCCCAGGCCGCTGGGGCGTGGCAGCAAGAACGACCACTCCACCTCTCGGTCCCTAGCCGGCAGTTCCCAACCCCCAATGGCAAATGGGGGACCAGGGGTGGGTGGCAAGGGACTTGGGCCATGCCAGGCCAAGGCCTCCACCCCGCCAGCACCCCCCACTCACACAGAGGGTGCCTCTCAGTTGGGGTGGGCCGGCAAGCGGGTGGGAACGGAGGAATGGAGGACCTCTCGGACCACTCGGTCCCTCCCTCTGGCTTTCAGGCTCCAATCCCCGATGGCGAATGAGGAACTGGGGGGACCCGGGGTGGGTGGTGGGCCCCGCCCCCCATCACCCCACACACAGAGGTCGACCAGCATCAAGGAAAGGCCGGTGAGTGTGTGTGTGTGGAGGGGGGGGGAGGGGGGGAATGGCCGACCTCTTGGTCCCTCCCCCGGCCCACAGGCTCTGATCGCTGGAAACGGCAAGTCTTTTTCCTTATTGATTCTTTATCGCTGGGCTCTAGAGAAATAACGGCCAGGTCCCCTGTTGGATCCCTCGGAGCCCGGTCTCTCCTCCTCTGCTCAGCCCTGCTGATCATCAGGTGTCCCAGAGCAAGAGGGAGAGGAAAGCTGGACTTAGCAACGCCACCCACCCAGCAGAGGGACGTGGTGACTTTGGAGTCACACAGACGCTGCCAGTTAGACCTGTGTAACCTCTCTGAGCCTCAGTTTCTTCATCTATAAAATGGGTATGATAATAGCAGCAGCCTCGATGGAATGTTACTGGGTGTGCATTAGATTATGCTCGTAAGGCTCTCAGCCTGGTGCTTGACAGGTTCTAAGCGCTCACTGTTGTCACTGTGATTATCTGCCCCCTGTCCTCACTGGGCTTAGGAACCCCAGTGTTTAACTGGCCATGCAGGCAGGTGTGGAAATTGCCTGCTCCGTATCCTGGGGCCCCTGGGAGAACGCGGATTCCTGATTCCGGGTTCCTGAGCAAGATGGCTCTGCAATGTGAAACCCCTGAGGGTCAGGAGTCCAGCTGGGTCCCAGCAGGTGCTCCCTATGTCTCCGGGGCAATACCCACTGCCTCCCTCTCTTCCCGGCACTGTCCTGTCCTGCCTCTGTCCTGTCCTGCCTCGGCTGTCACTCACACTGGGATTCCCTGCGTCATCTGTGTGCACACCTGTTCCCCAGCAGCCCCCACTCCGTGTGCCTCCCGGCTCTGCCCTGCACTTGCGCAAATCACTCCGCGCCTTTGTCTTCTCATCTGAAAGCTGGGAATAATAGTGCCGGCCTCCTGGGGTTGTTGATCAAACCAGGTCACCAGGTGAAGCACCTAGAAGAGAGCTGGGGCCTGTTTTAAGTGGCCATTCAGTGTCAGCTGTTCTGTTATTACTGTGGCGAGTCTCCTAGAAGTAGGGGTTCTGTGAGGTGCCACTGTCCTGTGAAAATCCTGAATGAGAATCTTCAGCCTCTTTCAGAAACTATGAGCTCATTAGCATAATAAGCCACCTGTGAAGGACCTTTTGACTCTTATAAGCATTAACAACCAAGAGTATAAAGCCTGCCCTGACCGGTTTGGCTCAGTGGATAGAGCATTGGCCTGCGGACTGAAGGGTCCCAGGTTCGATTCCGGTCAAGGGCATGTACCTTGGTTGCGGGCACATCCCCAGTAGGGGGTGTGCAGGAAGCAGCTGATCGATGATTCTCTCTCATCCATCGATGTTTCTTTTTTTAATTTTTTTTTATTTTATTGATTTTTCACAGAGAGGAAGAGAGAGGGATAGAGAGTTAGAAACATCGATGATAGAGAAACATCGATCAGCTGCCTCTTGCACAACCCCTACTGGGGATGTGCCCGCAACCAAGGTACATGCCCTTGACCGGAATCGAACCTGGGACCTTTCAGTCCGCAGGCCGACGCTCTATCCACTGAGCCAAACCGGTTTCGGCCATCGATGTTTCTAATTCTCTATCCCTCTCCCTTCCTCTCTGTAAAAAATCAATAAAATATATTTTTTATAAAAAGAGTAAAAAGCCTGAGGCCCGGGCCTGGATATCTGTTCTGTATACCAATAGGTTGCTGGTCAGGTTCCCTGTCAGGGCACATGCCCCAATTGTGGGCTCAATGTTTCTCTCTTTCTTCCTCACTCTCTCTCAAATAAATGAAAACATATTTTAAAAAATAAAGTTAGAGGTGAAGCCATTATGGTCCCATGGCTGCAAACTAGAAGAAAATATAACTCACCAAGAATAAGAGACTCTTAAAAAAAAGAAATTATAGCAATAAAAATAACATAGAATTCCAATGAGGAAGAAAACAGGCATCTAAAGGAATCCATGTGGCTACAGGAGAAATCGCTAATGAGCCTAGATTTTAAAAGTCAAAGTGGGAAAAATGTATTTGCAGCAAATATTCGATAAATACTTAGTATCTTTAACATATAAGAGCTCACACAAATCCTATATAATAAAAGCCTAATATGCAAATCAACCGAACTGCAGAAGGACCAGTGGAACGACTGGTCACTATGATGCGCACTGACCACCAAGGGCAGATGCTCAATGCAGGAGCTGCCCCCTGGTGGTCAGTGCGCTCTCACAGGGGGAGCACTGCTCAGCCAGGAGCCAGGCTCACAGCTGGCTGGCACAGCGGCGGTGGCAGGAGCCTCTCCCGTCTCTGTGGCAGCGCTAAGGAGCAGTGAGCCAAGAGGTAAGGAGCAGCGAGCAGGTGGGTGGTAAGGAGCCAGGGGTCCTGGACTGCGAGAGGGATCCCGGACTGCGAGAGGGCACAGGCCGGGCTGAGGGACCCTCCCCCACCCCTAACCCCCAGTGCACAAATTTCATGCACGGGACCTCTAGTACATTAATAAAAGCGTAATATGCTAATTAGACCGGATGTCTTTCCGGATGAAGCCGGGGCTGTGAGGGAAGCCTGGTTCCTGGGTGCCGGAGGGAAGCCGGTGCCAGCAGCCAGGGGAAGGAAGGCCTCCTCTTGCACGAATTTTGTGCATCGGGCCTCTAGTGTATACACACACACACACTCACACACACACACACATATAAATATATATGTATACATATTTTGATTTCAGAGAAGAAGGGAGAGGGAGAGAGATAGAAACATCAATAATGAGAATCATTGATCGGCTGCCTCCTGCATGCCTCCTGGGGACAGAACCCTGACCAGGAATCAAACCGTGATCTGCTTCATAGATTGACGCTCAACCACTGAGCCATGCCAGCCGGGCTTCAATTGCATTTATTGTTATTTTATTTTTTTAATCTTGCCATTTGTTTTAGAAATCTAGTTTATGTTTTCTGCACCAGAGTGTGGCATTGGTGTAGGCTGGACCAATGGGAGAGAAAGCAAAGCTGAGGTGAAGACCCTCACATGCACAGGCACTTCCTTCATGACAGAGGGAACACTGAAGAGCCTCAGGGAAATGATGGCCTTTGCAATGAAGGGGGCTGGGTCATTGGGTGGAAGTCCATGCAGACAATAATGAACCTTGACCACACGGTGCAGCCATGCACAAATAGTAATTCCAGGTGGACCGCAGTGCGGAAGGACAGTCACTTTGATGCGCCCTCTCAGCTTTATCAGACTCATTTTGCGTTTATCCGCCACTGTTGTTTTGATCTATGTCTCATAGTTGAAACCTCTAGTTTTAGTGTTTGGCTTCATGTAAAAGAACAACCTAATCTATACTAATAAAAGGGTAATATGCTAATCTGGAAATCCACCTGGAAATAGCCACAGCGGCTGCAAGGCCCGGGGCTCAGGCAGCCGTGGGCCCCAGTGGCTGAGAGGCCCGGGGCTCAGGCAGCCGTGGGCCCCAGTGGCTGAGAGGCCCGGGGCTCAGGCAAGTGGGCCGCAGTGGCTGAGAGGCCCGGGGCTCAGGCAGCCGTGGGCCCCAGTGGCTGAGAGGCCCGGGGCTCAGGCAGCCGTGGGCCCCAGTGGCTGAGAGGCCCGGGGCTCAGGCAGCCGTGGGCCCCAGTGGCTGAGAGGCCCGGGGCTCAGGCAAGTGGGCCGCAGTGGCTGAGAGGCCCGGGGCTCAGGCAGCCGTGGGCCCCAGTGGCTGAGAGGCCCGGGGCTCAGGCAGCCGTGGGCCCCAGTGGCTGAGAGGCCCGGGGCTCAGGCAGCCGTGGGCCCCAGTGGCTGAGAGGCCCGGGGCTCAGGCAGCCGTGGGCCCCAGTGGCTGAGAGGCCCAGGCCCGGGGCTCAGGCAGCCGTGGGCCCCAGTGGCTGAGAGGCCCAGGCCCGGGGCTCAGGCAGCCGTGGGCCCCAGTGGCTGAGAGGCCCAGGAGTGGGGCTCAGGCAGCCGCGGGCCCCAGTGGCTGAGAGGCCTGGTGCCCAGGCAGCCGTGGGCCCCAGTGGCTGAGAGGCCCGGGGCTCAGGCAGCCGTGGGCCCCAGTGGCTGAGAGGCCCGGGGCTCAGGCAGCCGTGGGCCCCAGTGGCTGAGAGGCCCGGGGCTCAGGCAGCCGTGGGCCCCAGTGGCTGAGAGGCACGGGGCTCAGGCAGCCGTGGGCCCCAGTGGCTGAGAGGCACGGGGCTCAGGCAGCCGTGGGCCCCAGTGGCTGAGAGGCACGGGGCTCAGGCAGCCGTGGGCCCCAGTGGCTGGGAGGCCTGGGGCTCAGGCAGCCGTGGGCCCCAGTGGCTGAGAGGCCCAGGCCCGAGGCTCAGGCAGCCGTGGGCCCCAGTGGCTGAGAGGCTTAGGCCCGGGGCTCAGGCAGCCGTGGGCCCCAGTGGCTGAGAGGCTTAGGCCCGGGGCTCAGGCAGCCTTCGGCCCCAGTGGCTGAGAGGCCCCGGGTTCACACAGTCGTGGGCCTCAGTGGCTGCGAGGCCCGGGGCTCAGGCAGCCGTGGGCCCCAGTGGCTGAGAGGCTTAGGCCCGGGGCTCAGGCAGTCGTGGGCCCCAGTGGCTACGAGGCCCGGGGCTCAGGCAGCCGTGGGCCCCAGTGGCTGAGAGGCCCAGGGCTCAGGCAGCCGTGGGCCCCAGTGGCTGAGAGGCCCGGGGCTCAGGCAGCCGTGGGCCCCAGTGGCTGAGAGGCCCGGGCCCGGGGCTCAGGCAGCCTTCGGCCCCAGTGGCTGAGAGGCCCCGGGTTCAGACAGTCGTGGGCCCCAGTGGCTGCGAGGCCCGGGGCTCAGGCAGCCATGGGCCCCCGTGGCTGAGAGGCTTAGGCCCGGGGCTCAGGCAGTCGTGGGCCCCAGTGGCTGCGAGGCCCGGGGCATAGGCAGCCGTGGGCCCCAGTGGCTGAGAGGCCCGGCGCTCAGGCAGCCGTGGGCCCCAGTGGCTGAGAGGCCCGGGGCTCAGGCAGCCGTGGGCCCCAGTGGCTGAGAGGCGCAGGCCCGGGGCTCAGGCAGCCGTGGGCCCCAGTGGCTGAGAGGCCCGGGGCTCAGGCAGCCGTGGGCCCCAGTGGCGGAGAGGCCCCGGGTTCACACAGTCGTGGGCCTCAGTGGCTGCGAGGCCCGGGGCTCAGGCAGCCATGGGCCCCAGTGGCTGAGAGGCTTAGGCCCGGGGCTCAGGCAGTCGTGGGCCCCAGTGGCTACGAGGCCCGGGGCTCAGGCAGCCGTGGGCCCCAGTGGCTGAGAGGCCCAGGGCTCAGGCAGCCGTGGGCCCCAGTGGCTGAGAGGCCCGGGGCTCAGGCAGCCGTGGGCCCCAGTGGCTGAGAGGCCCGGGCCCGGGGCTCAGGCAGCCTTCGGCCCCAGTGGCTGAGAGGCCCCGGGTTCAGACAGTCGTGGGCCCCAGTGGCTGCGAGGCCCGGGGCTCAGACAGCCATGGGCCCCAGTGGCTGAGAGGCTTAGGCCCGGGGCTCAGGCAGTCGTGGGCCCCAGTGGCTGCGAGGCCCGGGGCATAGGCAGCCGTGGGCCCCAGTGGCTGAGAGGCCCGGCGCTCAGGCAGCCGTGGGCCCCAGTGGCTGAGAGGCCCGGGGCTCAGGCAGCCGTGGGCCCCAGTGGCTGAGAGGCCCGGGGCTCAGGCAGCCGTGGGCCCCAGTGGCTGAGAGGCCCGGGCCCGGGGCTCAGGCAGCCTTCGGCCCCAGTGGCTGAGAGGCCCCGGGTTCAGACAGTCGTGGGCCCCAGTGGCTGCGAGGCCCGGGGCTCAGGCAGCCATGGGCCCCAGTGGCTGAGAGGCTTAGGCCCGGGGCTCAGGCAGTCGTGGGCCCCAGTGGCTGCGAGGCCCGGGGCATAGGCAGCCGTGGGCCCCAGTGGCTGAGAGGCCCGGCGCTCAGGCAGCCGTGGGCCCCAGTGGCTGAGAGGCCCGGGGCTCAGGCAGCCGTGGGCCCCAGTGGCTGAGAGGCGCAGGCCCGGGGCTCAGGCAGCCGTGGGCCCCAGTGGCTGAGAGGCGCAGGCCCGGGGCTCAGGCAGCCGTGGGCCTCAGTGGCTGAGAGGCCCGGGGCTCAGGCAGCCGTGGGCCCCAGTGGCTGAGAGGCCCGGGTCCGGGGCTCAGGCGGCCGTGGGCCCCAGTGGCTGAGAGGCCCGGGGCTCAGGCAGCCGTGGGCCCCAGTGGCTGAGAGGCCCGGGGCTCAGGCAGCCGTGGGCCCCAGTGGCTGAGAGGCCCTTGCCCGGGGCTCAGGCAGCCTTCGGCCCCAGTGGCTGAGAGGCCCGGGGTTCAGGCAGCGGTGGGCCCCAGTGGCTGAGAGGCCCGGGGCTCAGGCAGCCGTGGGCCCCAGTGGCTGAGAGGCCCGGGGCTCAGGCAGCCGTGGGTCCTGGCAGCTGCAAGGCCCGGGGCTCAGGCAGCCGTGGGCCCCAGTGGTTAAGAGGCCCGGGCCCGGGGCTCAGGCAGCCGTGGGCCCCAGTGGCTGAGAGGCCCGCACCCGGGGCTCAGGCAGCCGTGGGCCCCAGTGGCAGAGAGGCCCGGGGTTCAGGCAGTCGTGGGCCCCAGTGGCTGAGAGTCCCGGGGCTCAGGCAGCCGTGGGCCCCAGTGGCTGGGAGGCCTGGGGCTCAGGCAGCCGTGGGCCCCAGTGGCTGAGAGGCCCAGGCACGAGGCTCAGGCAGCCGTGGGCCCCAGTGGCTGAGGGCCCGGGGCTCAGGCAGTCGTGGGCCCCAGTGGCTGAGAGGCCCGGGACTCAGGCAGCCGTGGGCCCCAGTGGCGGAGAGGCCCCGGGTTCACACAGTCGTGGGCCTCAGTGGCTGCGAGGCCCGGGGCTCAGGCAGCCATGGGCCCCAGTGGCTGAGAGGCTTAGGCCCGGGGCTCAGGCAGTCGTGGGCCCCAGTGGCTGCGAGGCCCGGGGCTCAGGCAGCCGTGGGCCCCAGTGGCTGAGAGGCCCGGGGCTCAGGCAGCCGTGGGCCCCAGTGGCTGAGAGGCCCGGGGCTCAGGCAGCCGTGGGCCCCAGTGGCTGAGAGGCCCGGGGCTCAGGCAGCCGTGGGCCCCAGTGGCTGAGAGGCCCGGGGCTCAGGCAGCCGTGGGCCCCAGTGGCTGAGAGGCCCGGGGCTCAGGCAGCCGTGGGCCCCAGTGGCTGAGAGGCCCGGGGCTCAGGCAGCCGTGGGCCCCAGTGGCTGAGAGGCCCAGGCCCGGGGCTCAGGCAGCCGTGGGCCCCAGTGGCTGAGAGGCCCAGGCCTGGGGCTCAGGCTGCCGCGGGCCCCAGTGGCTGAGAGGCCCGGTGCCCAGGCAGCCGTGGGCCCCAGTGCCTGAGAGGCCTGGGGCTCAGGCAGCCGTGGGCCCCAGTGGCTGAGAGGCCCGGGGCTCAGGCAGCCGTGGGCCCCAGTGGCTGAGAGGCCCGGGGCTCAGGCAGCCGTGGGCCCCAGTGGCTGAGAGGCCCGGGGCTCAGGCAGCCGTGGGCCCCAGTGGCTGAGAGGCCCAGGCCCGGGGCTCAGGCAGCCGTGGGCCCCAGTGGCTGAGAGGCCCAGGCCTGGGGCTCAGGCAGCCGCGGGCCCCAGTGGCTGAGAGGCCCGGTGCCCAGGCAGCCGTGGGCCCCAGTGGCTGAGAGGCCCGGGGCTCAGGCAGCCGTGGGCCCCAGTGGCTGAGAGGCCCGGGGCTCAGGCAGCCGTGGGCCCCAGTGGCTGAGAGGCCCGGGGCTCAGGCAGCCGTGGGCCCCAGTGGCTGAGAGGCACGGGGCTCAGGCAGCCGTGGGCCCCAGTGGCTGAGAGGCCCGGGCCCGGGGCTCAGGCAGCCTTCGGCCCCAGTGGCTGAGAGGCCCCGGGATCACACAGTCGTGGGCCTCAGTGGCTGCGAGGCCCGGGGCTCAGGCAGCCATGGGCCCCAGTGGCTGAGAGGCTTAGGCCCGGGGCTCAGGCAGTCGTGGGCCCCAGTGGCTGCGAGGCCCGGGGCATAGGCAGCCGTGGGCCCCAGTGGCTGAGAGGCCCGGGGCTCAGGCAGCCGTGGGCCCCAGTGGCTGAGAGGCCCTTGCCCGGGGCTCAGGCAGCCTTCGGCCCCAGTGGCTGAGAGGCCCGGGGTTCAGGCAGCGGTGGGCCCCAGTGGCTGAGAGGCCCGGGGCTCAGGCAGCCGTGGGCCCCAGTGGCTGAGAGGCCCGGGGCTCAGGCAGCCGTGGGTCCTGGCAGCTGCAAGGCCCAGGGCTCAGGCAGCCGTGGGCCCCAGTGGTTAAGAGGCCCGGGCCCGGGGCTCAGGCTGCCGTGGGCCCCAGTGGCTGAGAGGCCCGCACCCGGGGCTCAGGCAGCCGTGGGCCCCAGTGGCTGAGAGGCCCGGGGCTCAGGCAGCCGTGGGCCCCAGTGGCTGAGAGGCGCAGGCCCGGGGCTCAGGCAGCCGTGGGCCCCAGTGGCTGAGAGGCCCGGGGCTCAGGCAGCCGTGGGCCCCAGTGGCGGAGAGGCCCCGGGTTCACACAGTCGTGGGCCTCAGTGGCTGCGAGGCCCGGGGCTCAGGCAGCCATGGGCCCCAGTGGCTGAGAGGCTTAGGCCCGGGGCTCAGGCAGTCGTGGGCCCCAGTGGCTACGAGGCCCGGGGCTCAGGCAGCCGTGGGCCCCAGTGGCTGAGAAGCCCGGGGCTCAGGCAGCCGTGGGCCCCAGTGGCTGAGAGGCCCGGGCCCGGGGCTCAGGCAGCCTTCGGCCCCAGTGGCTGAGAGGCCCCGGGTTCAGACAGTCGTGGGCCCCAGTGGCTGCGAGGCCCGGGGCTCAGACAGCCATGGGCCCCAGTGGCTGAGAGGCTTAGGCCCGGGGCTCAGGCAGTCGTGGGCCCCAGTGGCTGCGAGGCCCGGGGCATAGGCAGCCGTGGGCCCCAGTGGCTGAGAGGCCCGGCGCTCAGGCAGCCGTGGGCCCCAGTGGCTGAGAGGCCCGGGGCTCAGGCAGCCGTGGGCCCCAGTGGCTGAGAGGCCCGGGGCTCAGGCAGCCGTGGGCCCCAGTGGCTGAGAGGCCCGGGCCCGGGGCTCAGGCAGCCTTCGGCCCCAGTGGCTGAGAGGCCCCGGGTTCAGACAGTCGTGGGCCCCAGTGGCTGCGAGGCCCGGGGCTCAGGCAGCCATGGGCCCCAGTGGCTGAGAGGCTTAGGCCCGGGGCTCAGGCAGTCGTGGGCCCCAGTGGCTGCGAGGCCCGGGGCATAGGCAGCCGTGGGCCCCAGTGGCTGAGAGGCCCGGCGCTCAGGCAGCCGTGGGCCCCAGTGGCTGAGAGGCCCGGGGCTCAGGCAGCCGTGGGCCCCAGTGGCTGAGAGGCGCAGGCCCGGGGCTCAGGCAGCCGTGGGCCCCAGTGGCTGAGAGGCGCAGGCCCGGGGCTCAGGCAGCCGTGGGCCTCAGTGGCTGAGAGGCCCGGGGCTCAGGCAGCCGTGGGCCCCAGTGGCTGAGAGGCCCGGGTCCGGGGCTCAGGCGGCCGTGGGCCCCAGTGGCTGAGAGGCCCGGGGCTCAGGCAGCCGTGGGCCCCAGTGGCTGAGAGGCCCGGGGCTCAGGCAGCCGTGGGCCCCAGTGGCTGAGAGGCCCTTGCCCGGGGCTCAGGCAGCCTTCGGCCCCAGTGGCTGAGAGGCCCGGGGTTCAGGCAGCGGTGGGCCCCAGTGGCTGAGAGGCCCGGGGCTCAGGCAGCCGTGGGCCCCAGTGGCTGAGAGGCCCGGGGCTCAGGCAGCCGTGGGTCCTGGCAGCTGCAAGGCCCGGGGCTCAGGCAGCCGTGGGCCCCAGTGGTTAAGAGGCCCGGGCCCGGGGCTCAGGCAGCCGTGGGCCCCAGTGGCTGAGAGGCCCGCACCCGGGGCTCAGGCAGCCGTGGGCCCCAGTGGCAGAGAGGCCCGGGGTTCAGGCAGCCGTGGGCCCCAGTGGCTGAGAGTCCCGGGGCTCAGGCAGCCGTGGGCCCCAGTGGCTGGGAGGCCTGGGGCTCAGGCAGCCGTGGGCCCCAGTGGCTGAGAGGCCCAGGCACGAGGCTCAGGCAGCCGTGGGCCCCAGTGGCTGAGGGCCCGGGGCTCAGGCAGTCGTGGGCCCCAGTGGCTGAGAGGCCCGGGACTCAGGCAGCCGTGGGCCCCAGTGGCGGAGAGGCCCCGGGTTCACACAGTCGTGGGCCTCAGTGGCTGCGAGGCCCGGGGCTCAGGCAGCCATGGGCCCCAGTGGCTGAGAGGCTTAGGCCCGGGGCTCAGGCAGTCGTGGGCCCCAGTGGCTGCGAGGCCCGGGGCTCAGGCAGCCGTGGGCCCCAGTGGCTGAGAGGCCCGGGGCTCAGGCAGCCGTGGGCCCCAGTGGCTGAGAGGCCCGGGGCTCAGGCAGCCGTGGGCCCCAGTGGCTGAGAGGCCCGGGGCTCAGGCAGCCGTGGGCCCCAGTGGCTGAGAGGCCCGGGGCTCAGGCAGCCGTGGGCCCCAGTGGCTGAGAGGCCCGGGGCTCAGGCAGCCGTGGGCCCCAGTGGCTGAGAGGCCCGGGGCTCAGGCAGCCGTGGGCCCCAGTGGCTGAGAGGCCCAGGCCCGGGGCTCAGGCAGCCGTGGGCCCCAGTGGCTGAGAGGCCCAGGCCTGGGGCTCAGGCTGCCGCGGGCCCCAGTGGCTGAGAGGCCCGGTGCCCAGGCAGCCGTGGGCCCCAGTGCCTGAGAGGCCCGGGGCTCAGGCAGCCGTGGGCCCCAGTGGCTGAGAGGCCCGGGGCTCAGGCAGCCGTGGGCCCCAGTGGCTGAGAGGCCCGGGGCTCAGGCAGCCGTGGGCCCCAGTGGCTGAGAGGCCCGGGGCTCAGGCAGCCGTGGGCCCCAGTGGCTGAGAGGCCCAGGCCCGGGGCTCAGGCAGCCGTGGGCCCCAGTGGCTGAGAGGCCCAGGCCTGGGGCTCAGGCAGCCGCGGGCCCCAGTGGCTGAGAGGCCCGGTGCCCAGGCAGCCGTGGGCCCCAGTGGCTGAGAGGCCCGGGGCTCAGGCAGCCGTGGGACCCAGTGGCTGAGAGGCCCGGGGCTCAGGCAGCCGTGGGCCCCAGTGGCTGAGAGGCCCGGGGCTCAGGCAGCCGTGGGCCCCAGTGGCTGAGAGGCACGGGGCTCAGGCAGCCGTGGGCCCCAGTGGCTGAGAGGCACGGGGCTCAGGCAGCCGTGGGCCCCAGTGGCTGAGAGGCACGGGGCTCAGGCAGCCGTGGGCCCCAGTGGCTGGGAGGCCTCGGGCTCAGGCAGCCGTGGGCCCCAGTGGCTGAGAGGCCCAGGCCCGAGGCTCAGGCAGCCGTGGGCCCCAGTGGCTGAGAGGCTTAGGCCCGGGGCTCAGGCAGCCGTGGGCCCCAGTGGCTGAGAGGCCCCGGGTTCAGGCAGCCGTGGGCCCCAGTGGCGGAGAGGCCCCGGGTTCACACAGTCGTGGGCCTCAGTGGCTGCGAGGCCCGGGGCTCAGGCAGCCATGGGCCCCAGTGGCTGAGAGGCTTAGGCCCGGGGCTCAGGCAGTCGTGGGCCCCAGTGGCTGCGAGGCCCGGGGCTCAGGCAGCCGTGGGCCCCAGTGGCTGAGAGGCCCTTGCCCGGGGCTCAGGCAGCCTTCGGCCCCAGTGGCTGAGAGGCCCGGGGTTCAGGCAGCGGTGGGCCCCAGTGGCTGAGAGGCCCGGGGCTCAGGCAGCTGTGGGCCCCAGTGGCTGAGAGGCCCGGGGCTCAGGCAGCCGTGGGTCCTGGCAGCTGCAAGGCCCGGGGCTCAGGCAGCCGTGGGCCCCAGTGGTTAAGAGGCCCGGGCCCGGGGCTCAGGCAGCCGTGGGCCCCAGTGGCTGAGAGGCCCGCACCCGGGGCTCAGGCAGCCGTGGGCCCCAGTGGCTGAGAGGCCCGGGGCTCAGGCAGCCGTGGGCCCCAGTGGCTGAGAGGCGCAGGCCCGGGGCTCAGGCAGCCGTGGGCCCCAGTGGCTGAGAGGCCCGGGGCTCAGGCAGCCGTGGGCCCCAGTGGCGGAGAGGCCCCGGGTTCACACAGTCGTGGGCCTCAGTGGCTGCGAGGCCCGGGGCTCAGGCAGCCATGGGCCCCAGTGGCTGAGAGGCTTAGGCCCGGGGCTCAGGCAGTCGTGGGCCCCAGTGGCTACGAGGCCCGGGGCTCAGGCAGCCGTGGGCCCCAGTGGCTGAGAGGCCCAGGGCTCAGGCAGCCGTGGGCCCCAGTGGCTGAGAGGCCCGGGGCTCAGGCAGCCGTGGGCCCCAGTGGCTGAGAGGCCCGGGCCCGGGGCTCAGGCAGCCTTCGGCCCCAGTGGCTGAGAGGCCCCGGGTTCAGACAGTCGTGGGCCCCAGTGGCTGCGAGGCCCGGGGCTCAGACAGCCATGGGCCCCAGTGGCTGAGAGGCTTAGGCCCGGGGCTCAGGCAGTCGTGGGCCCCAGTGGCTGCGAGGCCCGGGGAATAGGCAGCCGTGGGCCCCAGTGGCTGAGAGGCCCGGCGCTCAGGCAGCCGTGGGCCCCAGTGGCTGAGAGGCCCGGGGCTCAGGCAGCCGTGGGCCCCAGTGGCTGAGAGGCCCGGGGCTCAGGCAGCCGTGGGCCCCAGTGGCTGAGAAGCCCGGGCCCGGGGCTCAGGCAGCCTTCGGCCCCAGTGGCTGAGAGGCCCCGGGTTCAGACAGTCGTGGGCCCCAGTGGCTGCGAGGCCCGGGGCTCAGGCAGCCATGGGCCCCAGTGGCTGAGAGGCTTAGGCCCGGGGCTCAGGCAGTCGTGGGCCCCAGTGGCTGCGAGGCCCGGGGCATAGGCAGCCGTGGGCCCCAGTGGCTGAGAGGCCCGGCGCTCAGGCAGCCGTGGGCCCCAGTGGCTGAGAGGCCCGGGGCTCAGGCAGCCGTGGGCCCCAGTGGCTGAGAGGCGCAGGCCCGGGGCTCAGGCAGCCGTGGGCCCCAGTGGCTGAGAGGCGGAGGCCCGGGGCTCAGGCAGCCGTGGGCCTCAGTGGCTGTGAGGCCCGGGGCTCAGGCAGCCGTGGGCCCCAGTGGCTGAGAGGCCCGGGTCCGGGGCTCAGGCGGCCGTGGGCCCCAGTGGCTGAGAGGCCCGGGGCTCAGGCAGCCGTGGGCCCCAGTGGCTGAGAGGCCCGGGGCTCAGGCAGCCGTGGGCCCCAGTGGCTGAGAGGCCCTTGCCCGGGGCTCAGGCAGCCTTCGGCCCCAGTGGCTGAGAGGCCCGGGGTTCAGGCAGCGGTGGGCCCCAGTGGCTGAGAGGCCCGGGGCTCAGGCAGCCGTGGGCCCCAGTGGCTGAGAGGCCCGGGGCTCAGGCAGCCGTGGGTCCTGGCAGCTGCAAGGCCCGGGGCTCAGGCAGCCGTGGGCCCCAGTGGTTAAGAGGCCCGGGCCCGGGGCTCAGGCAGCCGTGGGCCCCAGTGGCTGAGAGGCCCGCACCCGGGGCTCAGGCAGCCGTGGGCCCCAGTGGCAGAGAGGCCCGGGGTTCAGGCAGCCGTGGGCCCCAGTGGCTGAGAGTCCCGGGGCTCAGGCAGCCGTGGGCCCCAGTGGCTGGGAGGCCTGGGGCTCAGGCAGCCGTGGGCCCCAGTGGCTGAGAGGCCCAGGCACGAGGCTCAGGCAGCCGTGGGCCCCAGTGGCTGAGGGCCCGGGGCTCAGGCAGTCGTGGGCCCCAGTGGCTGAGAGGCCCGGGACTCAGGCAGCCGTGGGCCCCAGTGGCGGAGAGGCCCCGGGTTCACACAGTCGTGGGCCTCAGTGGCTGCGAGGCCCGGGGCTCAGGCAGCCATGGGCCCCAGTGGCTGAGAGGCTTAGGCCCGGGGCTCAGGCAGTCGTGGGCCCCAGTGGCTGCGAGGCCCGGGGCTCAGGCAGCCGTGGGCCCCAGTGGCTGAGAGGCCCGGGGCTCAGGCAAACGTGGGCCCCAGTGGCTGAGAGGCCCGGGGCTCAGGCAGCCGTGGGCCCCAGTGGCTGAGAGGCCCGGGGCTCAGGCAGCCGTGGGCCCCAGTGGCTGAGAGGCCCGGGGCTCAGGCAGCCGTGGGCCCCAGTGGCTGAGAGGCCCGGGGCTCAGGCAGCCGTGGGCCCCAGTGGCTGAGAGGCCCGGGGCTCAGGCAGCCGTGGGCCCCAGTGGCTGAGAGGCCCAGGCCCGGGGCTCAGGCAGCCGTGGGCCCCAGTGGCTGAGAGGCCCAGGCCTGGGGCTCAGGCTGCCGCGGGCCCCAGTGGCTGAGAGGCCCGGTGCCCAGGCAGCCGTGGGCCCCAGTGCCTGAGAGGCCCGGGGCTCAGGCAGCCGTGGGCCCCAGTGGCTGAGAGGCCCGGGGCTCAGGCAGCCGTGGGCCCCAGTGGCTGAGAGGCCCGGGGCTCAGGCAGCCGTGGGCCCCAGTGGCTGAGAGGCCCGGGGCTCAGGCAGCCGTGGGCCCCAGTGGCTGAGAGGCCCAGGCCCGGGGCTCAGGCAGCCGTGGGCCCCAGTGGCTGAGAGGCCCAGGCCTGGGGCTCAGGCAGCCGCGGGCCCCAGTGGCTGAGAGGCCCGGTGCCCAGGCAGCCGTGGGCCCCAGTGGCTGAGAGGCCCGGGGCTCAGGCAGCCGTGGGCCCCAGTGGCTGAGAGGCCCGGGGCTCAGGCAGCCGTGGGCCCCAGTGGCTGAGAGGCCCGGGGCTCAGGCAGCCGTGGGCCCCAGTGGCTGAGAGGCACGGGGCTCAGGCAGCCGTGGGCCCCAGTGGCTGAGAGGCACGGGGCTCAGGCAGCCGTGGGCCCCAGTGGCTGAGAGGCACGGGGCTCAGGCAGCCGTGGGCCCCAGTGGCTGGGAGGCCTGGGGCTCAGGCAGCCGTGGGCCCCAGTGGCTGAGAGGCCCAGGCCCGAGGCTCAGGCAGCCGTGGGCCCCAGTGGCTGAGAGGCTTAGGCCCGGGGCTCAGGCAGCCGTGGGCCCCAGTGGCTGAGAGGCCCCGGGTTCAGGCAGCCGTGGGCCCCAGTGGCGGAGAGGCCCCGGGTTCACACAGTCGTGGGCCTCAGTGGCTGCGAGGCCCGGGGCTCAGGCAGCCATGGGCCCCAGTGGCTGAGAGGCTTAGGCCCGGGGCTCAGGCAGTCGTGGGCCCCAGTGGCTGCGAGGCCCGGGGCATAGGCAGCCGTGGGCCCCAGTGGCTGAGAGGCCCGGCGCTCAGGCAGCCGTGGGCCCCAGTGGCTGAGAGGCCCGGGGCTCAGGCAGCCGTGGGCCCCAGTGGCTGAGAGGCCCGGGGCTCAGGCAGCCGTGGGCCCCAGTGGCTGAGAGGCCCGGGCCCGGGGCTCAGGCAGCCTTCGGCCCCAGTGGCTGAGAGGCCCCGGGTTCAGACAGTCGTGGGCCCCAGTGGCTGCGAGGCCCGGGGCTCAGGCAGCCATGGGCCCCAGTGGCTGAGAGGCTTAGGCCCGGGGCTCAGGCAGTCGTGGGCCCCAGTGGCTGCGAGGCCCGGGGCATAGGCAGCCGTGGGCCCCAGTGGCTGAGAGGCCCGGCGCTCAGGCAGCCGTGGGCCCCAGTGGCTGAGAGGCCCGGGGCTCAGGCAGCCGTGGGCCCCCGTGGCTGAGAGGCCCGGGGCTCAGGCAGCCGTGGGCCCCAGTGGCTGAGAGGCCCGGGCCCGGGGCTCAGGCAGCCTTCGGCCCCAGTGGCTGAGAGGCCCCGGGTTCAGACAGTCGTGGGCCCCAGTGGCTGCGAGGCCCGGGGCTCAGGCAGCCATGGGCCCCAGTGGCTGAGAGGCTTAGGCCCGGGGCTCAGGCAGTCGTGGGCCCCAGTGGCTGCGAGGCCCGGGGCATAGGCAGCCGTGGGCCCCAGTGGCTGAGAGGCCCGGCGCTCAGGCAGCCGTGGGCCCCAGTGGCTGAGAGGCCCGGGGCTCAGGCAGCCGTGGGCCCCAGTGGCTGAGAGGCGCAGGCCCGGGGCTCAGGCAGCCGTGGGCCCCAGTGGCTGAGAGGCGCAGGCCCGGGGCTCAGGCAGCCGTGGGCCTCAGTGGCTGAGAGGCCCGGGGCTCAGGCAGCCGTGGGCCCCAGTGGCTGAGAGGCCCGGGTCCGGGGCTCAGGCGGCCGTGGGCCCCAGTGGCTGAGAGGCCCGGGGCTCAGGCAGCCGTGGGCCCCAGTGGCTGAGAGGCCCGGGGCTCAGGCAGCCGTGGGCCCCAGTGGCTGAGAGGCCCTTGCCCGGGGCTCAGGCAGCCTTCGGCCCCAGTGGCTGAGAGGCCCGGGGTTCAGGCAGCGGTGGGCCCCAGTGGCTGAGAGGCCCGGGGCTCAGGCAGCCGTGGGCCCCAGTGGCTGAGAGGCCCGGGGCTCAGGCAGCCGTGGGTCCTGGCAGCTGCAAGGCCCGGGGCTCAGGCAGCCGTGGGCCCCAGTGGTTAAGAGGCCCGGGCCCGGGGCTCAGGCAGCCGTGGGCCCCAGTGGCTGAGAGGCCCGCACCCGGGGCTCAGGCAGCCGTGGGCCCCAGTGGCAGAGAGGCCCGGGGTTCAGGCAGCCGTGGGCCCCAGTGGCTGAGAGTCCCGGGGCTCAGGCAGCCGTGGGCCCCAGTGGCTGGGAGGCCTGGGGCTCAGGCAGCCGTGGGCCCCAGTGGCTGAGAGGCCCAGGCACGAGGCTCAGGCAGCCGTGGGCCCCAGTGGCTGAGGGCCCGGGGCTCAGGCAGTCGTGGGCCCCAGTGGCTGAGAGGCCCGGGACTCAGGCAGCCGTGGGCCCCAGTGGCGGAGAGGCCCCGGGTTCACACAGTCGTGGGCCTCAGTGGCTGCGAGGCCCGGGGCTCAGGCAGCCATGGGCCCCAGTGGCTGAGAGGCTTAGGCCCGGGGCTCAGGCAGTCGTGGGCCCCAGTGGCTGCGAGGCCCGGGGCTCAGGCAGCCGTGGGCCCCAGTGGCTGAGAGGCCCGGGGCTCAGGCAGCCGTGGGCCCCAGTGGCTGAGAGGCCCGGGGCTCAGGCAGCCGTGGGCCCCAGTGGCTGAGAGGCCCGGCGCTCAGGCAGCCGTGGGCCCCAGTGGCTGAGAGGCGAAGGCCCGGTTCTCAGGCAGCCGTGGGCCCCAGTGGCTGAGAGGCGCAGGCCCGGGGCTCAGGCAGCCGTGGGCCTCAGTGGCTGAGAGGCCCGGGGCTCAGGCAGCCGTGGGCCCCAGTGGCTGAGAGGCCCGGGTCCGGGGCTCAGGCGGCCGTGGGCCCCATGGCTGAGAGGCCCGGGGCTCAGGCAGCCGTGGGCCCCAGTGGCTGAGAGGCCCGGGGCTCAGGCAGCCGTGGGCCCCAGTGGCTGAGAGGCCCTTGCCCGGGGCTCAGGCAGCCTTCGGCCCCAGTGGCTGAGAGGCCCCGGGTTCAGGCAGCCGTGGGCCCCAGTGGCTGAGAGGCCCGGGACTCAGGTAGCCGTGGGCCCTGGCAGCTGCAAGGCTCGGGGCTCAGGTAGCCGTGGGCCCCAGTGGCTGAGAGGCCCGGGGCTCAGGCAGCCGTGGGCCCCAGTGGCTGAGAGGCCCGGGTCCGGGGCTCAGGCGGCCGTGGGCCCCAGTAGCTGAGAGTCCCGGGACTCAGGCAGCCGTGGGCCCCAGTGGCTGAGAGGCCCGGGGCTCAGGCAGCCGTGGGCCCCAGTGGCTGAGAGGCCCGGGGCTCAGGCAGCCGTGGGCCCCAGTGGCTGAGAGGCCCAGGGCTCAGGCAGCCGTGGGCCCCAGTGGCTGAGAGGCCCGGGGCTCAGGCAGCCTTCGGCCCCAGTGGCTGAGAGGCACGGGGCTCAGACAGTCGTGGGCCCCAGTGGCTGCGAGGCCCGGGCTCAGGCAGCCATGGGCCCCAGTGGCTGAGAGGCTTAGGCCCGGGGCTCAGGCAGCCTTCGGCCCCAGTGGCTGCGAGGCCCCGGGTTCAGGCAGCCGTGGGCCCCAGTGGCGGAGAGGCCCGGTGCTCAGGCAGCCGTGGGCCCCAGTGGCTGAGAGGCCCCGGGTTCAGACAGTCGTGGGCCCCAGTGGCTGCGAGGCCCGGGGCATAGGCAGCCGTGGGCCCCAATGGCTGAGAGGCTCGGCGCTCAGGCAGCCGTGGGCCCCAGTGGGTGAGAGGCCCGGGGCTCAGGCAGCCGTGGGCCCCAGTGGCTGAGAGGCGCAGCCCCGGGGCTCAGGCAGCCGTGGGCCCCAGTGGCTGAGAGGCGCAGGCCCGGGGCTCAGGCAGCCGTGGGCCTCAGTGGCTGAGAGGCCCGGGGCTCAGGCAGCCGTGGGCCCCAGTGGCTGAGAGGCCCGGGGCTCACGCAGCCGTGGGCCCCAGTGGCTGAGAGGCCCGGGGCTCAGGCAGCCGTGGGCCCCAGTGGCTGAGAGGCCCGGGGCTCAGGCAGCCGTGGGCCCCAGTGGCTGAGAGGCCCGGGGCTCAGGCAGCCGTGGGCCCCAGTGGCTGAGAGGCCCGGGGCTCAGGCAGCCGTGGGCCCCAGTGGCTGAGAGGCCCGGGGCTCAGGCAGCCGTGGGCCCCTGTGGCTGAGAGGCCCGAGGCTCAGGCAGCCGTGGGCCCCAGTGGCTGAGGGCCCGGGGCTCAGGCAGCCGTGGGCCCCAGTGGCTGAGAGGCCCGGGGCTCAGGCAGCCGTGGGCCCCAGTGGCTGAGAGGCCCGGGGCTCAGGCAGACGTGGGCCCCAGTGGCTGAGAGGCCCAGGCCCGGGGCTCAGGCAGCCGTGGGCCCCAGTGGCTGAGAGGCCCAGGCCTGGGGCTCAGGCAGCCGCGGGCCCCAGTGGCTGAGAGGCCCGGTGCCCAGGCAGCCGTGGGCCCCAGTGGCTGAGAGGCTCGGGGCTCAGGCAGCCGTGGGCCCCAGTGGCTGAGAGCCCCGGGGCTCAGGCAGCCGTGGGCCCCAGTGGCTGAGATGCCCGGGGCTCAGGCAGCCGTGGGCCCCAGTGGCTGAGAGGCACGGGGCTCAGGCAGCCGTGGGCCCCAGTGGCTGAGAGGCACGGGGCTCAGGCAGCCGTGGGCCCCAGTGGCTGAGAGGCACGGGGCTCAGGCAGCCGTGGGCCCCAGTGGCTGGGAGGCCTGGGGCTCAGGCAGCCGTGGGCCCCAGTGGCTGAGAGGCCCAGGCCCGAGGCTCAGGCAGCCGTGGGCCCCAGTGGCTGAGAGGCTTAGGCCCGGGGCTCAGGCAGCCGTGGGCCCCAGTGGCTGAGAGGCCCAGGGCTCAGGCAGCCGTGGGCCCCAGTGGCGGAGAGGCCCCGGGTTCACACAGTCGTGGGCCTCAGTGGCTGCGAGGCCCGGGGCTCAGGCAGCCATGGGCCCCAGTGGCTGAGAGGCTTAGGCCCGGGGCTCAGGCAGTCGTGGGCCCCAGTGGCTACGAGGCCCGGGGCTCAGGCAGCCGTGGGCCCCAGTGGCTGAGAGGCCCAGGGCTCAGGCAGCCGTGGGCCCCAGTGGCTGAGAGGCCCGGGGCTCAGGCAGCCGTGGGCCCCAGTGGCTGAGAGGCCCGGGCCCGGGGCTCAGGCAGCCTTCGGCCCCAGTGGCTGCGAGGCCCGGGGCTCAGGCAGCCATGGGCCCCAGTGGCTGAGAGGCTTAGGCCCGGGGCTCAGGCAGTCGTGGGCCCCAGTGGCTGCGAGGCCCGGGGCATAGGCAGCCGTGGGCCCCAGTGGCTGAGAGGCCCGGCGCTCAGGCAGCCGTGGGCCCCAGTGGCTGAGAGGCCCGGGGCTCAGGCAGCCGTGGGCCCCAGTGGCTGAGAGGCCCGGGGCTCAGGCAGCCGTGGGCCCCAGTGGCTGAGAGGCCCGGGCCCGGGGCTCAGGCAGCCTTCGGCCCCAGTGGCTGAGAGGCCCCGGGTTCAGACAGTCGTGGGCCCCAGTGGCTGCGAGGCCCGGGGCTCAGGCAGCCATGGGCCGCAGTGGCTGAGAGGCTTAGGCCCGGGGCTCAGGCAGTCGTGGGCCCCAGTGGCTGCGAGGCCCGGGGCATAGGCAGCCGTGGGCCCCAGTGGCTGAGAGGCCCGGCGCTCAGGCAGCCGTGGGCCCCAGTGGCTGAGAGGCGAAGGCCCGGGGCTCAGGCAGCCGTGGGCCCCAGTGGCTGAGAGGCGCAGGCCCGGGGCTCAGGCAGCCGTGGGCCTCAGTGGCTGAGAGGCCCGGGGCTCAGGCAGCCGTGGGCCCCAGTGGCTGAGAGGCCCGGGGCTCAGGCAGCCTTCGGCCCCAGTGGCTGAGAGGCCCCGGGTTCAGACAGTCGTGGGCCCCAGTGGCTGCGAGGCCCGGGGCTCAGGCAGCCATGGGCCCCAGTGGCTGAGAGGCTTAGGCCCGGGGCTCAGGCAGCCTTCGGCCCCAGTGGCTGCGAGGCCCCGGGTTCAGGCAGCCGTGGGCCCCAGTGGCGGAGAGGCCCGGTGCTCAGGCAGCCGTGGGCCTCAGTGGCTGAGAGGCCCCGGGTTCAGACAGTCGTGGGCCCCAGTGGCTGCGAGGCCCGGGGCATAGGCAGCCGTGGGCCCCAGTGGCTGAGAGGCTCGGCGCTCAGGCAGCCGTGGGCCCCAGTGGGTGAGAGGCCCGGGGCTCAGGCAGCCTTCGGCCCCAGTGGCTGAGAGGCCCCGGGTTCAGGCAGCCGTGGGCCCCAGTGGCTGAGAGGCCCGGGACTCAGGTAGCCGTGGGCCCTGGCAGCTGCAAGGCTCGGGGCTCAGGTAGCCGTGGGCCCCAGTGGCTGAGAGGCCCGGGGTTCAGGCAGCGGTGGGCCCCAGTGGCTGAGAGGCCCGGGGCTCAGGCAGCCGTGGGCCCCAGTGGCTGAGAGGCCCGGGGCTCAGGCAGCCGTGGGTCCTGGCAGCTGCAAGGCCCGGGGCTCAGGCAGCCGTGGGCCCCAGTGGTTAAGAGGCCCGGGCCCGGGGCTCAGGCAGCCGTGGGCCCCAGTGGCTGAGAGGCCCGCACCCGGGGCTCAGGCAGCCGTGGGCCCCAGTGGCTGGGAGGCCCGGTACTCAGGCAGCCGTGGGCCCCAGTGGCTGAGAGGCCCGGTACTCAGGCAGCCGTGGGCCCCATTGGCTGAGAGGCCCGGGGCTCAGGCAGCCGTGGGCCCCAGTGGCTGAGAGGCCCGGGGCTCAGGCAGCCGTGGGCCCCAGTGGCTTAGAGGCCCAGGGCTCAGGCAGCCGTGGGCCCCAGTGGCTGAGAGGCCCAGGGCTCAGGCAGCCGTGGGCCCCAGTGGCTGAGAGGCCCGGGGCTCAGGCAGCCGTGGGCCCCTGAGGCTGAGAGGCCCGGGGCTCAGGCAGCCGTGGGCCCCAGTGGCTGAGGGCCCGGGGCTCAGGCAGCCGTGGGCCCCAGTGGCTGAGAGGCCCGGGGCTCAGGCAGCCGTGGGCCCCAGTGGCTGAGAGGCCCGGGCCCGGGGCTCAGGTAACCGTGGGCCGCAGTGGCTGAGAGGCCCGGGGCTCAGGCAGCCGTGGGCCCCAGTGGCTGAGAGGCCCGGGGCTCAGGCAGCCGTGGGCCCCAGTGGCTGAGGGCCCGGGGCTCAGGCAGCCGTGGGCCCCAGTGGCTGAGAGGCCCGGGGCTCAGGCAGCCGTGGGCCCCAGTGGCTGAGAGGCCCGGGCCCGGGGCTCAGGTAACCGTGGGCCGCAGTGGCTGAGAGGCCCGGGGCTCAGGCAGCCGTGGACCTCAGTGGCTGAGAGGCCCGGGGCTCAGGCAGCCGTGGGCCCCAGTGGCTGAGAGGCCCGGGGCTCAGGCAGCCGTGGGCCCCAGTGGCTGAGAGGCCCGGGGCTCAGGCAGCCGTGGGCCCCAGGGGCTGAGAGGCCCGGGGCTCAGGCAGCCGTGGGCCCCAGTGGCTGAGAGGCCCGGGGCTCAGGCAGCCGTGGGCCCCAGTGGCTGAGAGGCCCGGGTCTCAGGCAGCCGTGGGCCCCAGTGGCTGAGAGGCCCGGGCCCGGGGCTCAGGTAACCGTGGGCCCCAGTGGCTGAGAGGCCCGGGACTCAGGCATCCGTGGGCCTCAGTGGCTGAGAGGCCCGGGACTCAGGCAGCCGTGGGCCCTGGCAGCTGCAAGGCCCGGGGCTCAGGCAGCCTTGAGCTCCAGTGGCTGCGAGGCCCGGGGCTCAAGCATTGCAGCTGCTAGTGCTGGCAGTGGCCAGCAGTAGTGTGATGGGGGAGGCACCTTCTCCTGATCAGCCCCGTCGCCTCCCACAGAGGGAGGCCAGACTGCGGTTTAGGTCTGCTCCCCAGGGACATCCCCTGAGGGCTCCAGGACTGAGAGGGGGCAGGCTGGGCTGAGGGACCCCCCCCCCACCCCAGTGCATGAATTTTTATGCACCATGCCTCTAGTTGTTTTATGTTTGTCTTGAAATAATAAATGATTTTTATGATTTTGTTCTTCAATTTGATACTTTTAATTCATTTTCATATTCTATGGTGATAAGAAGTCAGAATAGTGGTTACCTCTATGGGGGAAATTGATTGGAAAGGGGCCCAAGAGTACTTTCTGGAATGATGAAAATATTTTGTGCCTTAATCTCGGTTCTGGTTATATGGGCATATACATATGTAAAAATTTATTAATCCATAAATTTAATATTTGTACACTTCACTGCATGCAAATTATACCTCAACAAACCAGTTAGCATTAAGGGGAAAAGGGCTCTAAGGGAATTAAAGTTAATGTAAGAAAACACAACCATAAATCATATTTAGAGCCCTGGCTGGGTGGCTCAGTTGGTTGGAGTATTATCTCCATACACCAAACACTTCCAGGTCAGGGCACATACCTAGGTTTTGGGTTTGATCCCCCATCAGGGCGCACAGGGGAGGTAACTAGCTGATCAATGTTTCTCTCTCCCTTCCTCTCTAAAAAAAAAAAAAAAAAAAAAAAAAAAAAAAAAAAAAAAAAATCAGAAAAAAACTGCAGGAAAACTTTTCATTGTCTTGGGTGTGAAAGACCTTTAGTGGCAAGGGACAAAGAACAAAACAAGCAATAAAGGAAATACTTCTTTCCTTTGATAATTCCATTTAATTCAACAAATACTCAGGGACCACCTGCTATGTCACTTGTACTCTTATAGGCGCTGTGGACCCGAGTGAGTGAAAAAGATCCCTTTCCCTAAGAAGCTTGTGTTCTGGCAGCATGTGAGGGCACTGTTGGTGCTCTGTCCAAATCCTCTAGGACCTATCACCTTTTTAAATATATATTTTTATTGATTTCAGAGAGGAAGGGAGAGGGAGAGAGAGAGAGAAACATCAATGATGAGAATCATTGATCGGCTGCCTCCTGCACGCCCCCTAGTGGGGATCGAGCCCACAACCCAGGCATGTGCCCTAACCTAGTATTGAACTGTGACCTGGTTCACAAGTTGTTGCTCAACCACTGAGCCACACCAGCTGGGCTAGGACCTCTCATTTTTTGATGTGCCCCTTTCTGGCTTCAAGGTGCTTTTGCTTCCAACAGCCCACGCCTGGGACTCTACCTCTCAGACGAAAGCCCCTTGGGCAGCTACTGGAGCTGCTTTCCCTGCAAAAGCAGAGGGCTGGCAGTGCCTCGGCATGGCCTATCCCTGCCCTTCCCTCTGAGGGGGACAATATTCCACGAGCCCAGCTCCTTTGCCTCAGGTTGTGACAAAGTCTAAGTAGGAATGACCCTCCGGAGCTCCCGGGTGGGATCTGGCAGGGTCTCTCCTCCCTCGGAGATTGCCCCCTCCCTTGGACTTTTCCCCCTTCCCGGTCCCGCTTCCCCCACTCTCCTGGTGTCAAGCAGCAAAGGCTCACACCCCGACACGCATAGAAGCCAATATGGCACGAGCTTCTGAGAAAGGGAAAAGGGTTTTGCTGTGAGGTCAACCAGTGAGGAGGCAAAAAGCAAGGCTCAAGTCTTGTCTCCCCGATCCAGGGCCCTTCACTTCTGGAAGGTTCTGGTTCTGGTCACATCCAAGTCCTTTGGTTCTGTGTGGGGGAGCAGTTAAGGATTCACAAATGTTGCTCTTTTTAAAAAATATGTTTTTATTGATTTCAGAGAAGGAGGGAGAGGGAGAGAGAGAGATAGAGAGAGAAATAGAGAGGGGGGCATCAATGATGAGAGAGAATCATTGATCGGCTGCCTCCTGCGCGCCCCACACTGGGGATCGAGCCCACAACCCGGGCCAATGCCCTGATCAGGAATGGAACCGTGACCTCCTGGTTCATGGAACGATGTTCAACCACTGAGCCATGCCGGCCAGGTGAAAGTGTTACTCTTCAGTGGTGTATCCAAAGTTTAAACTTCGGTTCTTGTTAGACACAGGACAGGACCAATTTGAGCTGGTTCTGTGGTTACACTGGTCTCAGCCTATAGTGAACCCAACTGGAGTACATTGCATGCTGGAACAATGGTCACAAAGATACCTGCTGCCCCACTTGCTCTTCCAAAATCGGGTCATTCCCCACTAGGAGGTGGAGTCTATGTCAACTCCCCTAGAAGCTGGGGAGGACTGCACAGTGACTGCCTTGCAATCGTACACCATGATGTCTGAGCCTGGGCCAGACGGGAGATACAGCTTCTCCCGGCTCTCTCTCTGGGGATATGCACCCTGGGAACCCAGCCATCACGCTGTGAGGAAGCATCTATCCAAACCTGGACACGGGCCAGGGCAGAACAGGTGTGAGGGGCCCTGTTGGGCTGGCCCCCTGGTCTCCCTCCCACTGCCTCCACCTCACCTGAGGGGACCCCAGCTTCGACCAGTCAGGCTTGAGATAGTAGATGATGCCATCCAAGGCGCCAGGCAGCAGCACTCCACGTACCAGCAGCACCACAAGGACCACGTAGGGGAACGTAGCGGTGAAGTACACGATCTGGGGGGCCATGCTGCTCAGAGGGGCCCAGCAGCACCCACCTCCCCCTCAGAGGCCCCTGGCCTGAGCAGCCTGAGCTGGGCAGGCCACGGTCCCCCACCACTGGACAGTGTGTTCAGAGGTGAGGAATGAGGCCAGCCAGCAGCCCCCCCTTAAACTCCCCAGAGCCCTGGCTCCTTCCAAAGGAAGCCAGGTGCTTGGCTGGGCATTAGCAGCCCCATGGCAAGCGCAGGTCGGCCGCAGAGGGAGGGGAGAGGCAGGGCCCTCCCCGGGCAGAGAGTGGGACAGCAGCCTGGAGGCAGGTCCAGGTCATCCTCTGCAGAGAGGCAGGGTCCTCGGTAGCTGGGATTAGAAGTGGGCCAGCCAGAGGCGGGCAAGAGTGAGACAGACGGCAAAGGCCTCTGCCTTCCATCCAAGTGGGACTGCCAGCTTGGGAAGCGGCTGCTCTTCAGACCCTGCTGGGGAACGAGCCAGCCCTCCAGGGACCTGGCCATGTCCCACAGCCCTCGGCACACTGTCTTATTATGCGCCTGTTCACACATTCGTCTCCCGAACTGACAGCGAGCTTCTGGGGAAGGCATGTGTCTAGACTCGACCCTGGGCCAGACAGGCAGGCAAGAGAGCCATACAGCAGGTCCACCCAGACTGTCCAAAGAGACTCAGGTGGTGAGTGAGGAACAGAGAGGAACGAGGAAGGAGGGAGGGGGCGGGGATGCCCAACACAGGGGAAGGACAGCTGCTGCCTGAGCTTCTCCCCCTCAAGGGGGAAGGCTGCTAGACCTGGATTTGGAGGGTGGGGTGGGGATCACGTGGCCTGGACTGACGTACCTGCCCCCTCCTCAGGCCTAGGCCCTGGCCCAGTCACCTCCTGTTGCAACAGTGGTTCCTGGCGGAGGACCCCCCCCCAAGGCAGTGCTGCCCCCCAGCCCTGCCATCACCCCCAGCCCTGCCCGCCTCCAGCTGTACCTTTCCTGTTGACTTGACCCCCTTCCAGACACAGAAGTAGACCAGCACCCAGCAGGCCATCAGACACAGGGTCACCTCCCAGTTGAGGGCACCTGGCACCTCCAGTCCCCTGGAGAGCCGCAAGACTTTGTTCCTGGGGAGGCAGAGCCCACGAGGGCTGCGTGAGCAGAGGGCAGAGCCGCCGGGAGCTGTCCCAGGGCTGGTGCTCCCGCTCCTGCGGCCCTCGTGTCCAGCTGGTCCCTCCCGAGCACCTGGGTGGGGCCCGGGCCCAAGCCCGTCACGTGGAGACAACGCAGCGTGTGTGTGCCTGGAGCCCGGGAGCCCCTGGACAGAGGTGGTGGGGCTAGTGGCTACCCTAGCACACACGGCGGCGCTCCCCCCTCCCCTTGCCAGGCACCACGGAGTGACAGCGCCCCAAGTGAGAAATGGTGCTGAAGAAACAAGGTCCATCCAGCCCGGCTCCCGCAGGGACTGGCCTGGGGGCCCCCCAAGGGCAGGCGGGGTCCAGGAGTGAGTCCTGCTGGGAATCCCCCCAGGGCGTGGCCCCACCCAACCCACGCAGATTCGGCGTGTGGAGCCCAGAGAGAGGCGCAGGCTGGGCCTGGTCCAGAGGCGCCTGACTTACTCCCAGAACTCGATGACGGGGGACCGGCGGTCAGCAAGCTGGTCACATGTGAGGTTGGCCAGGCTGCACGGGCTCAGGCTTTGAGGCTCACCCCCAAGCTTTGGGGGGCAGGGCAGGCTTGGCGGGAAACAGGCACAGCCACGTGGCCAGAGGCCTCCCAAGTCTCGGGGGAAATGGCGCAGGACGGGTTTGCGCATGCGCAGGCGCTCAGGGCCCCCCCCCCCGCTAGGGGGCGGGGCTTCTGAGGGAACCGCGTCGCCTCAGGGGGTCACCTCAGCGGGCGGAGCGGGCTCTCAGCCTTCACCGGGAGGGGCCATGGAGGCTGAGCGGGGAGGCCAGGCCATTTCGGGAGACCCTGGCAGCCATGATGGCCCTGGAAGCCACGAGGGCCCCGGGAGAGGCGACAGCGGGGAGCCCAGCGCTTCAGACAGTCTAGCCACAGAGATTGCGCTGGCACTTGTCACTGCCGAGCTGGGCGCCGATGCCTGGCCGGGGCAGGATGGCCACGACGAGTCCACCGCCAGCAGGCCAGCAGGACGTCGGCTCCAGTTGTATCCTATCTGAGGAGTGGCCGGGCGAGGCCATGGGACGGGGAGGAGGGGGTCAGCCCCGGGGGGGGACTGTGTGAGGACGGGGAGCGGGGACGCGGAGGTGGCTGAGGGGATGGGCCGGATTCGATGGCGGAGGGGGCCACCTCAGAGACCCGGAAGGGGTTAAGACGGGCCCGACGAGAAACCGCAAAGTGGGTATTGGATGGGACCTTAACCGAGTCTCCACTAGCTACCTCATGGTGCCTTTCCCGTCGCCCATGGAGGCAGAGATGGCCAGCCGGCTGCTGATGCCACACGTCCAGTCTCAGGAAGGGGCGGGTGTGAAGGAGCTCACGGTGTCTGACAACCATCTAACTGTGTTAGTTCTAAAGAGGGCCATGTTGGGTGCTGGTGGTGGTGGTGGGGGGGGTTGGCAGGTGGCCAGGGTTGGTCCCCAGAGGTACCCCTGCTGTCCTGGGCCTGTCACCCCCGGAGGGCGCCGAGAGAGCTCGGTGCGGAGCTACCACATGTAACCCGGCTTTTCTCTTTTTCCGCATTCAGCCGACTGACTGGCGAAGACCCTTTTGAAATCCGAAGTCATATCACCGCCTGTCTTGACCAGCTGTCGCTGATGGCCTTGCCCGCAAGTTTTTTCATTGAGCCCACCCTGGAAAAGGGGGCCTAAGGCTAACCTGGGGGGGCCCTCCCCAGGCAGTGCTTCCTTCCCTGGGGCGTGGCTTCCTACAGAAGCTGCCACTTCATTCTAGGGCCTAATTGTTTGTATTGCCCCTTCCTATCGCTCAACACGACTGTTTCCCCCATGGCGGGAGAATGGGGTTCTTGTTTGTTACAGCAGAAAATAAAATTGAACTGCCACTCTTGTCTGAGAGGATGGTCAGTTATTTGGCCTCCACATTTTCTTACATGTGTCCCTGGTTTGGAGGGGAGGTGTGGGATTCAGGTCTTCCAGTCCAAGCATGTCAAACCCTTGGCCCACAGGCCACACGCAGCCTATAATGAATATTTTTGCGGCCCAGCCAATATAACGGTATGTAAGAAACGTTTTAATAAAATTTTTGTAACTTAATTTTTACCATATCCTGTTATACATAATTATTTATAATGAACTACAACGTTCGCTAATGACTGATGACTATAATCGTGTTGCATTCATTTCCCTTATGCGCCTTACGCGCAGGCGCACCATTTCTCTCCACTAATACTAGCAGCGAATATTTTAGCAGCCCATGGCCACGTCATTAGTCTTCTACTGACTTGTTTGGCGTGCGCAACAGGAAATATTTCGCTTTCAGAGAACAAGAAAAATAGGTTTATTTGCGTGACGCTTATTAATTTGTGCAGTTATTCGGTGTCTGGTAAGTTAATGTTCAAAAAATGATTTTTATTAAAATGTTCTATTATTTTATGTGAACAATGACTCATTTATTTCAGCCCTTTGTATTCAGCGTGTCTCTATCGAAATAAACCTACGTTTCTATGAAAATGGAAGCTTTTATATTTTTTGTGGCCCACATAAACTTCAACCTTGTTTATTTGGCCCGTGTTAGCCTTTGAGTTTGACATGCTTGCTCTAGTCAATTGACGACAATTTAGGAAATGGAAGAAAATGAAAGTAAATTGTGTCATGTCATTCAGCATTAATAGCTGATGGTATTTTGAAATATTGTCTTAGTTTTATAGTTGCATTTATATATTAAATTGACAAAAATGACATATAGTGTATACTTTTTTCAAGTTCAGGATTAAATATTTTCTGAACTATTTTCATTTAGCATATGAGCTTTTTCTTTTTCTAAGGAAAACTTCATTTATTTATAATATATTTTATTGATTTCAGAAAAGAAGAGAGGAGAGATTGATAGAAATATCAATGATGAGAGAGAATCATTGATCAGCTGCCTCTTGCACGCCCCACACTGGGGATCGAGCCTGCAACCCAGACATGGGCCTTGACCGAGAATCAAACCCTGATCTCTGGTTTATAGGTCGATGCTCAACCACTGAGCCATGCCGGCTGGGCAGCAATAAAGTATTTTTTTTCTTTATTGATTAAGGTATTACATATGTGTCCTTATCCCCCCAGTGCCCTCCTCCCACTCATGCCCTCACCCCCTGGTGTCTGTGTCCATTGGTTATGCTTATATGCATGCATACAAGTCCTTTGGTTGATTTCTCCCCCTTACCCCTACCCTCCCCTACCTTCCCTCTGAGGTTTGACAGTCTGATCGATGTTTCTCTGTCTCTGGGTCTGTTTTTGTTGATCAGTTTATATTGTTCATTATATTCCACAAATGAGTGAGATCATGTGACATTTATCTTTCTCTGACTGGCTTATTTTGCTTAGCATAATGCTCTCCAGTTCCATCCATGCGAATTGGCAATGAAGTATTTTTAAATTAAGGTATGGACATTGTTTTTTTTTTTAGGCATAATGTTTTTGTACACTTAACAAACTACAGCATAGTTTTATATGCACGGGGGTTCGGGGGGGGGGAATTGTGTGATTCATTTTATTGCAATATTGGCTTTATTTGTGGCAGTCTGGAACCAAACCTGCAATCTCTCTGAGGTGTGCTCAGGCAATATAACAAAATGCCAGACACTAGGTGGCTTAAACAACAGAAATTTATTTTCTCACAGTCTGGAAACTCCAAGTCCCAGATCAAGGTACCAGCAGGGTTGGTTTGTGGTGAGGCCTCCTCCTTGAGCCACCTTCTTACTGTGTCCTTACATGGACTTTCCTCTATGTGTATTGAGGGGAACAGGGGGGCCACCCTGGTAGAGGCTAACGATTATGACTTGATTTAACCTTAATTACCTCCTTAAGTCCCTATCTCCAAATATGGTCACATTAGGATTTCAAAATATAACTGGGGGAGGAGGGCAATTTAGTCCATAATACACCCCAAAGAAAACATTTTCGACCTTTCAAATCTTTGCCCATATAGTAACCTAAATCACATCTCAATATTGTTTCATTTTTTTTATTTCTAATGTGGCTTACCAATTCATATGACATTTGACTAGTGGTGTCTCTTCTTCTGAGAACTGTCCATTCATATCCTTTGTTTACTTTTAATTGGAATAATCATAGTTTACTTATTGATTGCTGAGCGCTCTTTATATATTAAAGAAACAAAGTCTTTGTCATAATTTGAACATACTTTCCTTCATCATTGCTTCCTTTTATTTATGCTCTTAAATCCTTTCTATATAGATATTATTAAACATTTTAAATGTTACTTAAGTGATCAATTTTTTATGATGATTTCTGCAGTTTCTGTCTAATGGAAAGACTCAGCCACTATAACGTTATCAAACTTGACACTCATAACTTTAATATTTTAATCCACTAAGAATTTATTTTGGTGTGAAAAAATGACATTGATCTATTTTAGTTCCTCCATCAGAGTTTAGTCAGGTGTCTCAACATCATTTACCAAATAATTCAGATTCCTCCAGTGAGTTGAAATGCTGTCTTCACTAAATTCTAAACTCCCATCTTCATTTATTCCTTGCAGCTTGGGTTGCATTCCCAAGGGTGCAGGGAGAAACATGAGGATAAGAAGCAAATGACACAGAGAAGGTTAGGGCATGAACGGACTAGAGGACTGTTGCTTTGGGGATACTTGAGCATTTGGGTTTTTAAATATTTTTTACTATTATAATTGACTAGAAGCCTGGTGCACAAAATTCATGCACGGGGGGGGGGTGTCCCCTCAGACCAGCCTGCACCCTCTCCAATCTGGGACCCCTTGGGGGATGTCCGACTGCTGGTTTAGGCCTGATCCAGTTGGACATCCCTCTCATAATCCTGGACCGCTGGCTCCTAATCACTCACCTGCCTGCCTGCCTGATCACCCTTAACTGCCCCCCTGCTGGCCTGGTCGCCCCTAACTGCCACCTCCCCACTGCCAGCCAGGTCACCCCCACCTGCCCCTTCCCTGCTGGCCTAGTCACTCCTAACTGCCCCCGTGCCAGCCTGGTCACCCTTTACTGCCCCCCCTGCCACCTTGGTTGACCCCAACTCCCCCCTCCTGCCAGCCTGGTTGCCCCACGCAGCTTGCTCTTCAGTCATTTGGTCATCCCTCACTAACCCCCCTGCCGGCCTGATCGCCCCACGCAGCCTGCTTGTTCAGTTGTTTGGTCATCCCTCACTAACCCCCCCTGCTGGCCTGGTTGTAGCCAGCCATCTTGTGATGGTCAATTTGCATATAACCTCTTTATTATATAGGATGCTCTACCAAATATGTTTAGATATGCATATTTATGTAAATATACACAGTCCAAGTTTTAGTGGTGAGAAAGTTTTCAGATTATTGAGTTCATAATTTTGCAGGAAGTATAAATTCCCTCACGGCACATTTCACCAGATCTCTGTACACTCAGTACATTACCTGGTTAGAGAACGAGGGAACATTACTCTAGCATGTAGTAGAGTGAAGGATGGATGGGGAGAAAGGCCAAGATATGTGGATGCAAAGTTGATGTCCAAAATCAAACACAAGTGTCACTTCCTCATGGGAAGATAGGGTTTCTCAGCCACAACACCAGCAGATGGAAAATAACATTTTAGAATAAAAATTATGCCACAGAGCTATTTTGAGCTTTGCTGGGATGGGGGAAAACCTGCCACACAAAACGGGATTCTCCAAATGTATCATCTACGTTAAATTCCAAGCTCCTCGGTTGTTGGACTCACCCCCAAAGCATCAGGCATGTGCCAGCCTCACCGTGGAGAAGGAGTGTGGCCTTGATTTGATGTGCTTAGCGCCTAGGAGGCACTGTCCTTCCCAAGGACCTTAAACAAAGCCCTCTTCACCTCCTTGTTTCGCATGCTGTAGATGATGGGGTTGAGCATGGGAGTGAGGACCACATACAGCACCGAGAGCACCCGGTCTCGCAGGCCAGAGTACGCAGAGCTGGGAAGGATGTAGCAGAGGACCGAAGTGATGTAGAAAATACACACCACAGTGATGTGAGCGCCACAGGTGGAAAAGGCTTTCCTTCGGCCCTCGGCAGAGTTCATCCTGAGAACAGCAGCTACAACGTGTATATAGGAGATCACGACCAGGGCACAGGGTGCAAGAGCCACCAGGAAACTAAAGAAGAACAGGGCGAGTTCATTCGCCTGCGTGCTGGAGCAAGAGAGTTTGAGCAGCGGAGGCAGGTCACAGAAGAAGTGGGTGATGAGGCGAGGCCCGCAGAACTTGAGTAGAGCTGCAAGGATGGTGTGGGTGAGTGCATTGGTCAAGGCAAGAAGGCAGGAGATTGAAGCCAGTCCTATCCGGGTTCTTTGGCCCATGAGGACCAGGTAGTGCAGTGGCTGGCAGATGGCTGCATAGCGGTCATAGGACATGGCTGTGAGCAGGAAGCACTCCCAGGGTGCCAGGAAGTGGAGAAAGAATATCTGGGTAAGGCAGGCACGATAGGGCATGGCCCGCACCGGTGCCAGCAGATGCACCAGCACCTGAGGCACCGTGTTGGTGATATAGGCAGTGTCTAGCAGTGACAGGTTGGCCAAGAAGAAGTACATGGGAGTGTGGAGCCGGGAGTCCATTACGATAAGGCTGACAATACCCAGGTTCCCAACTATAGCCACTATGTAGACCAGCAGAAAGATGGCAAATAGCAAGGGCCTCAGCTCCGCTGTGTCAGTCAATCCTTCCAGAAGAAACTGGGACACTAGGGTCCCATTTTCCAGCGGCATGGAACCACGTACAGAAACCTACAACTGTAGAGTCCAAACTCAGAGTCAGATGAGGGTCCAAGTTTGGTGTCCCAGTCTACAAAAGGGAATAGGGGAGGGAAGGTCCAGAGACAAAGAAACAGGTTTCAAGCTTATAGGAATAAGACTCAGAATTATGGGGAGTGTTGGGGAGGGAGTGAAATAGATCAACCAAAGGACTTGTATGCATGCATATAAGCACACCAATGGACACAAGACACTGGGGGGTGGGATGAGAGCATGCGACAGGGGGTAGGGGAAGCTGGGGGAAGGTCAATGGGGAAAAAAAAGGAGATATATGTACTAATATATGTAATATTTAAACAATAAAAATATTTAAAAAAAGACTCAGAATTAGAGGAATGAGGTTAGGCTCAAGAGGCCAGTGGTAAGGTGGGTGATGGACAGGAGGGTGGAAATGGTAACCCCATTAGCCTCACAGCAAGAGGAGGGGCACAGACCTTGAAGTTGCAGTGCATGCAGCTCCTGTAAGGTTATCAACGTCAATCCCTCAGCAACTTCTCCCTGAATAAATGACCCTGGACCTTGTAATGATCTGAAATGGCCCCCTTATTTCACCAGCACCAACCCAGCGGAACCCCAGTCCAGGATCAGTGATAAGACATCAGTCAGGTCCATCCTTCTCCTTTTCTGAACCTTTCAGTGCCTCTCATATCACTGAAAGTCCAAGTCAAAGCCAAAGCCCCCCCGCAGCCTGCCAGGCCCTCTGTGATACACCTTTTCCTCTCTCCTCTGATCCTCAAGAGGACTGTCAGCTCCTTGCCTCATAATGCATCTTCAGACTTATTCACAGCAGCCAACATCCTTGCCTATTCCTGCCCTGGTGGAAGAGGGCTCTGCCCTCCTATCCAAGGCTCATTTCTCTAGCTGCTCTCTTGGTCTCAATCCTTAGAAATTCTTTTACATGGGAAAGTACTAAATGCCACTGAATTTTTGCTTTAAAATGGTTACTTTCATGTTAGTCAATTTTACCTCAATAAAAGAAGCAAAGTAAAAGTCTTTTTTCCCCAGACATATAAAAGCAGAGATAATTTGTTATCAGCAGGAAACCTGTACTATAGGAAATGTTAAAGACAGTTTTCTAGGAGAAAGGATGATACCAATGGAAACTTGGATCTACAAGAAGGAATGAAGAGTCCTGGTAATAGAATATATGTAGGTAAATATAAAGTAATTTTTCTCATTTTTATATTTCTTTAAGTCATAGAAAATTGTTTAAAGCAAAAATATTAATAACATAGTGTGGGATTTATAACCTCTGTGGAAATAAGATGTATGACAACAATAGTACAAAGGACATGAGTGGGTAATGGGAACTATATTGTTGCAATGTTCTTGCAACATATGCGAAATGATTTTCAATTATTTGAAGGTAGTCTACTATAAAATACATAGTAGAAACACTAGATCTAAATATGTATTAGAGATAAAGTAGAATTCTAAAAATTATACAATCTAAAAGAATTCATGAAAAGATGGAAAGAGGAACACAGAACACATGGGAGAAATATAAAAAACACACACAGGGTGATATGTTTAAACTCAACCATATAACTAATTACATTAATTGTAAATGGTCCAAATGCTGCAATTAAAAAGCAGAGATTGTCAGACTGTATACAAAAGCAAAACAAAACAATATGCTTAGCATATAAAGACAGATATGATAAAAATAAGATGGATAAAGATATGCCATGCAAACTATAACATAAGAAAGTTTGAATGGCTCTATTAATAACAGGCCAAGTAGCCTTCAGGACAAGGAATATGATGGAATGGAGGACATTTGCCAATGATGAAGGGGTCAGTTTTTGAAGAAGACATAACAACTCTAAATATATACGCACTACATATATATTTTGCAGCGCTTTTATTACTTAATGGTAAAAGACAGAATTCTGTTCAACATTGGTCTTGGAAATCCTAGGCAGTGAACTATGAATGAAAGAGAAATAAAAGTCACACAAATTGGAAAAAAATGAAAGAGAAGTATCTTTATTCAGAAATGACATGTTTGTGTATGTAGAAAATCCTATCTACAAAAAAAAATCACTCTCCTTCATAATAGTATTACAAAACATGAAATTAGTGATGTACTTAAAAAATGTTCAAAATAGCCCAGCTGGTGTAACTTAGCAGTTGAGCATCAGCCCAGGAACCAAGAGGCCACCAATTCGATTCCCGGTCAGGGCACATGCCTGGTTGTGGGCTCGATCCCCAGTAGGGGCGTGTAGGTGGCAGCAGACCGATGATGTTTCCCCTCTCAGCAATGTTTCTATCTCTCTATCCCTCTCCCTTCCTCTGTCTTTAAAAAAATCAATAAAACGTATTTTTTTTTAAAATGTGCAAAATATTTACAATGAAAACTGAAAACAGTGGATAAGAGAAATTAAAGAAAACCTACATAAGTGGAGAAATAGATAATGTTCATGGATTGGTAGACCCAGCATTCTTAAATTGTATGTTCACACCACACCATTCTATAAATTTGATGCAAACCTAATAAAAATCCTGACTTTGCAGAAATTGACAAACTGATTCCACAATGTATGTGGAAATGCAAAGAATCCAGGATAGAAACTTCCACCTTGAAAAAGAAGAATAAAGTTGGAAGATATAAGTGTGACTAAAAGAGAATACAGACAAAACAAAAAGCTCCTAGTTTGCTGGTGGGAATGTAAGCTGGCATCATCATATTGAAAAACAACAACAGTTCTTCAGTTTCTTATAAAGTTAAATTTCCACTTAACCGTATGACCCAGCAAGGCCACGTCTGCTATTTACCTGACAATTAAAACCATATGTTTTCACAAAGACTGGTGCACAAATTTTTGTATCAACTCTATTAATAATAAGCCCGATTTGGAAACAACCCGACTGTCCATCAACAGGTGAATGGTTACACACATCTGTGCATGGAATAGCACTCAGCAATAAAGAAGGATAGATTATTGAAACACCCAACAACTTAGATGAATCTAAAATAATTGTTCTAAGTTAAAGGTGGTAGACTCAAAAGAGTACATACTGTAAAATACTGTTCAAATGAAATCCCAGAAAAGGCGAATCTAATCTATATTTGTCTGGGGGCAGAATGTAAAGGAGGGGATCTACTGTGAAGAAGCTCAAGGGGAATTGTGAGAGTAATGGCAATGTTTTCTATCTTGACTTTTGTTGTATATGCCACTGTCATAACTCATAACATTGTATACTTAAGATGTATGCACTTGCCCAGGCCAGTTTGACTCATTGGATAGATGTCAGCCTGCAGAATGAAGGGTCTCGGGTTAGATTCTGGTCAAGGGCACATACCTCGGTTGCAGGCTTGGCCCAGGTTGGGGTGTGTTTGGGAGGTAACCAATTGATATGTCCCTCTCACATCGATGTTTCTCTCTCTATGTCTCTATGTCTCTCCCCCTCCCTTCCACTCGCTAAAAATCAATAGGAAAATACCCACCGGTGAGTATTAACAAATATGTGTGCGCTTTTCCATATGTATATTTTGCCGCAACTAAGTTGAGCAAAAAGAAAGGAAGAACAAAAAAATGAATAGAAAAATGGTAGATTTAAATCCAACCATATCAGTAATACAGAGTGGCCAGATTATTATGATCTCTGAGCGCATAATAATCTGGCCACTCTGTGTGTGTGTGTGTGTGTGTGTGTGTGTGTGTGTGTGTGTGTATTTGAGGCCCGGTGCATGAATTCGTGCATGGGTGGGGTCCGGCCAGCCTGGCCAGGGGGAGGGGACATGGGCGGTTGGCCGGCCTGCCTGCTGGTCGAACTCCTGGTCAAGGGGTCAATCTGCATATTAGCCTTTTATTACATAGGATATACACTGAGTGGCCAGATTATTATGCGTTCAGAGATCATAATAATCTGGCCACTCAGTGTATATGAAATGTAAATTTGCCCAATAATCCAATTTAAAAGCAGACATTATTAGAAAGGTTTTTAAAAGGCTGCACTACAGGCTGCCTATATGAGTCAGTTAAAATATACAGACACTAATTGGAAGTAAGAGGATGGAAAATGACATACAAAAGTAAATAGTAATCAAAGAAGGCTGATGTTGTTATATCAATATTAAATAAATCAGTCTTCAAGGAAAACTGTACTACCAAAGATAAAGGAATACATTCCAAAATAGTTAAAGTAGCAAGTAATCCATCTGGAAGATAAAACAATCATAAATATATATATGCCCAATAACATAACTTCAACATACATGAAGCAAGAATTGATAGGATTGCCTGGCCAATGTGGCTCAGTGTTGAGCGCCGACCTATGAAACAGGTCACGGTTCGATTCCCGCTCAGGGCACAAGTCCAGGTTGCGGGCTCAGTCCCCAGTGTGGGGTGTGCAGGAGGCAGCTGATCATGGTTCCATCTCTCTCTCCCTCTCCCTTCCTCTCTGAAATCAGTAAAAAAAAAAAAAAAGTATTTTAAAAAAAGAATTGATAGGATTCATAGGTGAAAGGGACAGGTTGAAAATCACAGTAAGTGAGAGAAGGAGACAACACAATCTGTTAAGACAGAGAACAGGGATTGGCAAACGATAGCCCCCTGGCCAAATGCAGCTCAGGGCCTGTTTTTGAATAGCCCAGGAGCTAAGAATGTTTTTTCACTTTTAATGGATAGTGAAGAAAAAGATGGGGGAGGAGTGGAAGGATGGGAGAGGGGAAGGAACAGGAGGGGGGAGGCAGAAAATGGGGGAGGAAGGAGCAAGAAAGAGCAATATTAGTAGCAACAGCGACCTTATGTGGCTTAAAAACCTAAGAATTTTACTCTGGCCTTTTACTTGAAAAGTTTGTTGGCCCCTGACACAGACGATCTGAACAATACTATCAACTACCTCCATTGACTTGCTGTGTTTAGAACGATAAACCTGACATCTGAATTTTAGATCTGTGTAAATCACACACTCTTTTTCAAGCACAGAGGATATGTTCACCAGGATAAAGCATTTGCTGGGCCAAAACCCAATTCTCAATGAATTTAATATTTTAGGGATTGAATATGCATTCTGACCAGCCTCGTCTTGTTCCTGAGTTTAGAGGAAAAGCTTTCAACCTCTCTCTGTTGAGTATGATGTTAGCTGTGTGGTTTGTCTTTATTATATTGAGGCATGTTCTCTCTATCCCCACTTTGTTGAGGGTTTTTTTTTTTTTAATCATGAAAGGATGTATTTTGTCAAATGCTCTGACTGCATCTCTGGAGATGATCGTATGATTTGTTTAAATCCTTCGTTCTATTAATGTGGTGTAGCACAGAGATTTGCATGTCAAAACATCCCCATTCTCTGGCTGCAGGTCCCTCCCGAACAAATGGAAGAGATTACAGCTGCCTGCGCAGTAGGAAGTGTCAGAAAACAGGACGGGCAGTCAGTCAGTTTGAGCCCCAGTGACTTTGCTCCAGGAAATGCTTCCTCGAGCCACCAGCTATTCTAGACACTGGTCACCCTGTGGCTGCCATACCTTTCTCACAGACATGACAGGTTTGCCTTTATTTTTCCATCTCTTCAGGGCGACCTATTTACAGACAGCTACACAGGTACAAAGTCAAAAACATACAGTCCCGGACTTTCACATAGTTCAGTCTCTCTCTGCCAACAGCGCAGGCTCTCCCACAGGGCAATGCTTTGTTCCTCCTCTCCCTCCATCTCAGGGACTCACCTCTCCAGGTGCTGGGGTTGGGGCCTCACGTGTTTCCTCCTTTTGGCCACTCTGGTGTTTTGTAAGCAGCCCATTTCGGGTGTTAAATAGGGGCTTTCAAGGGAAGGCAGAAGAATGAGAATCTGCCTCATCTCCCCCACCCCCTACCCAGGGAGACAACCTTCCCTTTGTCTTTTCCTCAAGGACCCTTGTCATGACTTCAGGGAAAAAGCAGCAGCATCATACTAGTAAATTGGAGAAACACTTTGGGGAAGGATGATGCAAGAGGGAGCCAAACAAAGGAGGAAGCTCTGGGACCCTCAGGGAATGAGGCCTTAGAGTACAGCAGGTGAAGTGGGGCTCACATCCTAGGTGAATTCAATATTTCAGACAAGCAGTGATTTATTTTGATTGATTTTTATTTCAGAGAGGAAAGGAGAGGGAGATAGAAACATCAATGATGAGAGAGAATTATTGATTGGCTGCTTCCTGCATGCCCCCTACTGGGGATCAAGCCCATAACCTAGGCATGTGCCTTGACCGGGAATCGAACCCTGACCTCCTGGGTCCATAGGTAAATGTTCAAGCACGGAGCCATGCCCGGCCGGGCATCAGACGAGTGGTGATTTAGATTCTAGGTTAGGAGGTGAACAGAAAGGTCAAAGAAGGGCCACCCTCTGGAAACAGGCCACTGAGTCATTCCAAAAGCCCCCCCAAAGCCCTTGTAACATTTCTACCACAGTCGGTTGACCAGCAGGTCTTTCTGACAGTTACTGTTGTCCTGGCTGTTAAGATTTGCTATCACTGCCCACGAACTTGTTGCTTGAGTCAGTTGCTCAGTCTGATGAAAGTTGTTTGGGCTGTTACAGCTGTGATGCAGCTGGACTTCTGAACTGGCCCAGCTGAGAACCAGACCCCAGGCATAATGCCCACACTGGGTCTCTTGGTGGACACATGTTAGACTTTTGCTCAGCCCTCCCCATTTCACCACTAGCCAAATTCCTTTAACCGTGGATGACAATCATTCTACTTATTTGAGAAGACAGAAGTTAAATTGACTCTTAAGAACTAGACTTAGAATTATAGACCACTAGGGCTAGAAGGAGCTATTAAGAATACCTCATTTGAGCCCTAGCTGGTTTGGCTCGGTGGATAGAGTGTCAGTCTGCAGATTGAAGGGTCCCGGGTTTGATTCCAGTCAAGGGCACATGCCTGGGTTGTGGGCTCAATCCCCAGTGGGGGGCATGCCGGAGGCGGCCAATCAATGATTCTCTCTCATCATTGATGTTTCTATCTCTCTCTCCCTCTCCCTTCCTCTCTGAAATCAATAAAAATATATTTAAGAAAAAAAGAATACCTCATCTAAGGCTTGAGTTTCTTCTACCACAAGTCTGCGATATGTTCCCACCATCTGTGACTGAAGGTCTTCATGACATTGATCTTACTCTTGGTTTTCCTTTCTGCACCTTGGGCTGAAACAGTAAGTTCATTTAGTCTCATCCCTTTCCATAATCAACAAGCTCCTCCATATCTCAGCATCTTTGCTCAGCCCTCATCCATCTCTGGCTTTGACGGAAACCTAGCTGTCTCCTGAAGGACACTGGGGAAAGAAGCTGCTCATGTCCTTCAGGGTGAGGAGGTGAGGTTGGCATTTTGCCTTTCTTCCCATTGGTACTTCCGGGCACGACTTCCACCTCTTCTGCTGCGTTGAGATAGGACTGCCTTTTTATTTTATTTTATTTATTTATTTTTAAATATATTTTATTGATTTTTTACAGAGAGGAAGGGAGAGGGATAGAGAGTTAGAAACATCGATGAGAGAGAAACATCGATCAGCTGCCTTCTGCACACCCCCTACTGGGGATGTGCCCGCAACCAAGGTACATGCCCTTGACCGGAATCGAACCTGGGACCCTTCAGTCCACAGGCCGACGCTCTATCCACTGAGCCAAACCCGTTTCGGCAGGACTGCCTTTTTAAAATAATATGTTTTTATTGATTTTGGAGAGGAAGGGAGAAAGAGAGAGAGAGAGAGAGAGAGAGAGAGAGAGAGAGAGAGAGAGAGAGAAACATCAATGATATCAATGATGAGAGAGAATCATTGATAGGCTGTCTCCTGTATTTCCCAGACTGGAGATTGAGCCTGCAACCCAGGATGTGCCCTGATGGGGAATTGAACCGTGACCTCCATGACTCTCAACCACTGAGCCATGCCAGCTGGGAAAGATAGGACTATCTTGAGAGTCACCTAGCGATGCTTCTCTCTCTCTCTCTCTGTCTCTCTCGCTCTCTCCTTCTCCTCAAGTTCTTTCAAGTATAAAAATAGAAACCTATATAAACAGCTCTGCTAAAAGGCTATTTATAATAATGCAAAAGCACAGGACAGCCAGATTTCACGGTATCTGGGCCAGAAAGCTGAAAATCAAGAACTAAATTCACTGTAGCAGACCCCAGAGCCTAATACAGCATCTATCTCCCTTTCTCTTGCCCACCTCCACATGTAAAAGTTAATATTCACATTCCTAGCCTCCCCTGCAGCTGGCATTGATCATGTGACACGGATCTGCCCAATTTCTGATCTTTCTCACAGCTATGACACTATTTCTTTCCCTCCCTTTATAGCAGGAAAGAGTTTATGTGTGTGATGTTTCTGCTTCCTCTTGGAACAATCTCCCTCGAACCTGCTCCATTCATTAACATTTGAGCTGCTTTCTTCCCACCTGTGTTTGGACATTGCCTCTTCCTGCTTTATTTCCCTTCTGTCTGAAGAACTCCCTTCAGCATCTCCTATAGGGCTGGATGCAAAGGGTTTGGTGTCTTTCTCCCTCCAAGTCTACCAGCACCACTGGAAAGCAACAACCTGGGTATGTACGTGTTGCATAACAAAGCATTTGATTGGCCTTTATCCCTGGTCCTAGTAGGTAGTCTCTCAATTCTTTTTTTTAAAAAATATATTTTATTGATATTTTACAGAGAGGAATGGAGAGGGATAGAGAGCTAGAAATATCGATGGGAGAGAAACATCGACCAGCTGCCTCCTGCACACCCCCTACCGGGGATGTGCCCGCAACCAAGGTACATGCCCTTGACCGGAATCGAACCTGGGACCTTTCAGTCCGCAGACAGACGCTCTATCCACTGAGCCAAACCAATTTCGGCAAGTCTCTCAATTCTTGGGTGTCCCCAAATAATAGCAGCGCCTTGTTGTTCATGGTTGGCCTCTTGGATCACATCTAAGTGTATGCTAAATGAGGTGACTCATGGTGGGCCCCCAAGATAGATTTAGGATGGCAGCTGACCATGCCAGAAAGACCAATTATGTGGTTAGAGCGGCGGTCGGCAAACTGCGGCTCGCGAGCCACATGCGGCTCTTTGGCCCCCTGAGTGTGGCTCTTCCACAAAATACCACGGCCTGGGTGAGTCTATTTTGAAGAAGTGGCGTTAGAAGAAGTTTAAGTTTAAAAAATTTGGCTCTCAAAAGAAATTTCAATCGTTGTACTGTTGATATTTGGCTCTGTTGACTAATGAGTTTGCCGACCACTGGTATATTCTATTGCTCGTAGGACACAAACCTGTACAGCATTTACTGTGCTGAATACTGTAGGCAATTGTAACACCATGGTAAGTATTTGTGTATGTGAACACAGAAAAGGTGCAATAAAAATATAATATCTATAATAATCTATAATAATAAAAGCATAATATGCTAATTAGACCTGATGACCTTCCAGATGAAGCCGGGGCTGTGAGGGAAGCCTGGGTCCCAGATGCCAGAGGGAAGCTGGTGCCGCCAGCTGGAGGAAGGAAGGCTTACTCTTGCACGAATTTTGTGCATTGGGCCTCTAGTAAAGGATAAAAGTGGTTTTCCGGGCCGGGTGTGTCTCAACAGTTGAATGGTGACCTAGAAACCAGGAGGTCACAGTTTGATTCCTGATCAGGGCCCCATTGCTGGCTCATCCCCAGTCGGGGGCATGCAGGAGGCAGCTGATCCATGATTCTCTCTCATCATTGATGTTTCTATCTCTCTCTCTCTCCCTCTCCCTTCCTCTCTGAAATCAGTTTTTTACAAAAGATAAAAAGTGGTACACCTGTATAGGGCATTTACATGAATAGAGCTTGCAGGACAGGAAGTTGCTCTTTGAGTGAGTGGTGAGTGAATGGGAAAGCCTCAGACGTTACTGTATACAACTGTAGACTTTATAAACACTGCACATTTAGGCTACAATAAATTTATAAGACAACATGAGATTAAATCAAGCACAAGAGAAATGATACGGTCCTGAAACAATAAACATGAGATGTATGAGGCTGCTGCTGGTATACCAGGGCATGCTGTTTTACAGCAATTTTTTAATAAGTAGAAAGATTGCCCAGCCGGCATGGCTCAGTGGTTGAGCATTGACCTATGAACCAAGAGGTCACAGTTCGATTGCCGATCAGGGCACATGCCTGGGTTGGGGGCTTGATCCCCAGTGGGGGGCGTGCAGGAGGCAGCTGATCAATCAATGATTCTCTCTCATCATTGATGTTCCTATCTCTCTCTCTTCCTCTCTGAAATCAATAAAATATTTTAAAAAAAGTATAAAGACTACACTGTAAAAGAATGATGAAAAATTTAGTAACTACATAAACCAGTAACATTGCTGTTTATTATCAAGTACTTTTATACAACTGGCAGCACAGTACATTTGTTTACACCAGCATCACCACAAACGCATGAGTAATTCATTGAGCTATGATGTCAGGACAGCTATGATGTCACTGGGAGATAGTTATTTTTCTTTTTAAAAAAAATATATTTTATTGATTTTTTAAGAGAGGAAGGGAGAGGGATAGAGAGTTAGAAACATCAGTGAGAGAGAAGCATCCATCAGCTGCCTCCTGCACACCTCCCACTGGAGATGTGCCCGCAACCAAGGTACATGCCCTTGACTGGAATCAAACCTGGGACCCTTACAGTCCACAGGCCGACACCCTATCCACTGAGCCAAACCGGTTAGGGCAAGATAGTAATTTTTCAGCTCCATTATAATCATACTAGTGGCCCAGTACATGAAATCATGCACGGGGCGGGTTGTCCCTCAGCCCAGCCTGCACCCTCTCCAATCTGGGACCCCTTGGGGGATGTCCAACTGCCGGTTTAGGCCCGAGTCAGACATCCCTCTCATAATCCGGGACCGCTGGCTCCTAACCTCTCACCTGCCTGCCTGATCGCCCCTATCCACTCTGCCTGCCGGCGTGCTTACCCCCAACTGCCCCTCCCCACCGGCCTGATCGCCCCCAACTTCCCCCCACTGCCGGCCTACTCACCCCCAACTGCCTCCCCTGCCCCCGCCCCCCCCCAACTGCCTCTGCCTCGGCCCCGCCACCATGGCTTTGTCTGGAAGGATATCCTGAAGGTCTCCTGGTCTAATTGGCATATTACCCTTTTATTAGTATAGATGGGATCACTGTCATACATGTGTCATTACTGAAACATCGTTATTCAGTGCATGATGGTACTTTGTTATGGCACTCTAGGAAACTCACACAATTATGAACCGAGTAGTGATATAAGCTGATTGCATGCTTATTGCTACGGATTTCACATATGAAATATTTACCTACCAAAAGGTCACAAAGACTTTTCTCCTATGATTCCTTAAATTTTTATGGTTTTAGCTTTTACATGGAGAGCTCTGGCCATTTTAACTTAATCTTTGTGCATGACAGGAGGTCAGTCCTCAAGGAGTTTGAGTTCTGTTTTTCCCATATGGATATTCCAGAGCCATTTGTTCAAAAGGTCACCCTTCTCCCACTGAATTATCTTTGAGATCTTTGTGGAAAATCAATTGGCCATGTATGTGTGGGTCTGCTTCTGGACATGCAACTCTGTCATCTGGATCTACGTGTCCACCCTGGCACCAGTTCCACACCATCTTGCTTACATTTAGAGTCAGTCTTGAAATTAGGCTATGTTACTTCAGCTTGCATTCCTATGATAAACCACACTTGATCGTGGTACATTAGTCTTTTAATATACTGTTGGATTTGATTTATAACTTTTTGTTAATTTTCTTGCATTAATGCTCATAGGGGATATTGGTCTGTAGTTGTCTTCTTTTTTTAAAAGATATTTTTATTGATTTCAGAGAGGAAGGGAGAGGGAGAAAGAGATAGAAACATCAATGATGAGAGAGAATTACTCACTGGCTGCCTCCTGCACACACCACACTGGGGATCGAGCCCGCAACCCAGGCAAGTGGCCTTTGCTGGAATCGAACCTGGGACCCTTCAGTCCACAGACCAATGCTCTAACCACTGAGCCAAACCAGCTGGGGCTGTAGTTGTCTTCTTGCTTATGTTTTTGTCTGGTTTTGTTTCACGGTAATATTGTTCCCATTCTTCTATTTTTTGAAAAATATGTGTGAGAATAAATGTAGCTCAGCAGTTGAGCATTGATCCAGGTACCAGGAGGTTTCTGGTTTGCTTCCTGGTGGTCAGGACAAATGCCTGAGTTGCAGGGATGGGTTAGGGTGGGCTGGGGAGCATGCAGCAGGTAGCCAATCAATGAGGTTCCTCTCTCTCATCTATGTTTCTGCCTCTCCATCTCTCTCCCTTCCTCTCTTTAAAAATCAATAAAAAAATCAATAAAAACATATTTTTTTAAAAAAAATTCTGAGTCCATTATCCTTATTTGTTATACAGTTGCTCAGATAGTCTTCTTTCTTCTGGTTTTAGTTTTAGAAGCTTGTGTCTTTTTAAAAATATATATTTTTATTGATTTCAGAGAGGAAGGGAGAGTGAGAGAGAGAGAAACATCAATGATGAGAGAGAATCACCAATCGGCTGCCTCCTGCATGCCCCACACTGGGGATCGAGCCCACAGCCCACTGAGCCAAACCGGCTAGGACTAGTTTGTGTCTATCAAAGAATTTGTCTGCTTTCACCTAAGCTGTGCCAGAAGCTGGAGCAGATCATCAGCTTCATGTCCAACAACAGCTAAGGGTGGCGGAATAGGTGAGGAGGGGGCTTTCTGGTCCTTGGCCATCTTTCATTGAGGGGGGCGGGCCTCAAGCCTGGGGCTCAGGGTTGAGCCCAAGATTGGGTTGCACGGGTGAGGTCACCCAGGCAATGTGTTCCCGGCACACCTGGGCCCCCTTCATTAGTGCCTTGTTTTGAACCCTGCAGGTGGGCAAGGGGGTGACAGGACCAAGATCCACACCCCAGCAGCAATGATACCCCCAAACTCTTGACCTTGTGCCTAGGTGTTCTGACAGCACATGGCCTCATGGCTATGTATAACCCCGACCACCTACACTGAGTGGCCGGATTATTATGATCTCTGAATGCATAATAATCTGGCCACTCAGTGTATATAGTGTATATGTATATTAGAGGCCCGGTGCATGAATTCGTGCATGGGTGGGGTCCGGCCAGCCTGGCCAGGGGGAGGGGACATGGGCAGCTGGCCGGCCTGCCTGCTGGTTGAACTCCTGATTGAGGGGACAATTTGCATATTAGCCTTTTATTATATAGGATATACACTGAGTGGCCAGATTATTATTTGTTCAGAGATCATAATAACCTGGCCACTCAGTGTAAGTGTCCACCTCTCTGTCTCTATCTGCAAGTGCCTTCCCGGATGTGGTCAGCCTATCAGTGGCCTCTGCCCTGGCCTCCCTCAGGTTACGTTCCAACAGAGGAGAAACCTGGTCAGACAGAGGCAGATGAGGTCATCACGGTGCTCACCCCCTCACCCCCAGGGGCTTCAATGCCCCCAAACTCCTTAAAATCTGGCAACTTCTTCCTGTCCCTGTTGTATGTCCATCATGGGGAACTCGCCAACCTCTCCTCCCCTCCCCCACTCATTAACACAAAAGAGGGGCCCAGCCAGTTTGGCTCAGTGGCTAGAGTGTTAGGCTGCCCACTGGACGGTCCCGGGTTCGATTCCAGCCAAGGGCATATGCCTCAGGTGCAGGCTCCTGGCCCTGGTCGGGGTATACGCGGGAGGCAACCAATGGGTGTCTCTCACACATCACTGTTTCTCTTTCTTTCCTGTCTCTCCCTCTCCCTTCCACTCTATAAAAATCAATGGAAAAATATCCTCAGGTGAGAATTAAAAAAAATAAATAAATAAAAAGAGGGCAGCAGGGGAGGCCGGGAATGTTCTAGGCCAAGAAAATCGCTTTTGATGAGACTTGGCTGAGAGAGACCGAGGTCTGATTAAAGAGCCAGTGTGTCTTGGGCTGCTCTCTGCCAGGCATTGTTATTGGAGCTGGGGACACTGCAGGGGTAGTAAGTAACACAGAGGGTGGGAGAAGCGGAATGCACCTTTAAGGAGGGGCCAGAAAAGCCTCTCTGAGTGGGTGACATCCGAGAATTACCTGAAGGAGGTCAAGCAGTAAGCCAGGTGGATCCCTGGGGGAAGAGAGTTCCAGAAGGGAAAGGGCCAGTGCAAAGGCCCTGAGGCAGCAGCGGGCCTCGTGTGTCTCAGAAGGGGGAAGAGGCCAATGTGGCTGGGTCAGAGGGAGCAAGGTGGAGAGGGGAGGGGAGAGGCCAGAGAGGGCACAAGCAGGATCACATAGGGCTTTATAGGTCACTGGGAAGCAAGTATGTCAAACTCGCGGCCCCACAGGCTGCATGCAGCCCACAAGGAATATTTGTGCGGCCCCGCCAATATAAAGGTATGTAAGAAACGTTTTAATAAAAATTTGGTAACTTAACTTTTACAATATCCTGTTATACATAATCCTGTGTAATAAAAGGCTAATATGTAAACTGTCCCCTCGACAGGTAGTGAGACCCAGAGTTTGACCAGGGGGTGGGGCTGGCCTGCCAACTGCCCTCGGCCCCTCCCCCCGGCAGGCCCAGTGTGATGGGCCCCGATGGGGGCAGGCCAGCCAGACCCCACCCATGCACGAATTCGGGCACCGGGCCTCTATTTATTAATAACAAACTACAACGTTCGCTAATGACTGATGACTATAATCATGTTGCATTCATTTCCCTTATGGGCCTTACTCGCAGGCGCACCATTTCTCTCCACTCATACTAGCAGCAAATATTTTAGCAGCCGATAGCCACATCATTATTCTTGGACTGACTTGTTTGGTGTGAGCAACAGGAAATATTTCACTTTCAGAGAAGAAGAAAAATAGGTTTATTTGCATTATGCTCATTAATTTGTGTGGTTATTCAGTGTCTGGTAAGTTAATGTTCAAGAAAAAAAATATATTTAAAATACATTTTATTGATATTTTACAAAGAGGAAGGGAGAGGGATAGAAAGTCAGAAACATGGATTAGAGAGAAACATTGATCGGCTGCCTCTTGCACACCCCGTACTGGGGATATACCCACAACCAAGGTACATGCCCTTGACCGGAATCGAACCTGGGACCCTTGAGTCTGAAGGCCGATGCTCTATCCACTGAGCCAAACCGGTTAGGGCAAGAAAAATATTTTTATTAAAAAGTTCTATTATTTTATGTGAACGAAGACTCATTTCAGCCCTTTGTATTCAGCACGTCTCTATTGAAATGAACCTACGTTTCTATGAAAATTGGAGCTTTTGTTTTTTTGTGGCCACGTACACTTCCACCTTGTTTGTTGGGCACAGTGAGCCAAAGGAAGGACTGAGGGGAGAAGAAGCACCCGGGGAGGGCTTGGGCAGTGCAGTGCTCTGGCTGCCTAGAAGCGTTACAGTAAAGACGTGAGAAAGGTTGTGTGGCTGCTTTGAACTCACCGGGAGTCAGAGAAAAGGGGGCTTTGGAGACAGGATCAGGGGTGAGCCCTGGTCCAGCTGCCCCTGCCCCCTGCTCCCCTGGTTACAAGTCTCCTGGGGACCCTTAGAGTTTAGGAGAGAGGAAAAGGTTCATGCCGGCCCTAGCTGGTTAGGCTTAGTGCTGTGGTTGGCAAACTGCGGCTCTTTGGTCCCTTGAGTGTGGCTCTTCCACAAAATACCACGGCCTGGGCGAGTCTATTTTGAAGAAGTGGCGTTAGAAGAAGTTTAAAAATTTGGCTCTTAAAAGTAATTTCAATCGTTGTACTGTTGATATTTGGATCTGTTGACTAATGAGTTTGCCGGCTTGCCTTTTGGTCGAACTCCTGGTGGAGGGGACAATTTGCATATTAGCCTTTTATTATATAGGATATTCACTGAGTGGCCAGATTATTATGCGTTCAGAGATCACAATAACCTGGCCACTCAGTGTATGTGTCCACCTCTCTGTCTATCTGCAAGTGCCTTCCCGGGTGTGGCCAACCTATCAGTGGCCTCTGCCCTGGCCTCCCTCAGGTTACGTTCCAACAGAGGAGAACCTGGTCAGACAGAGGCAGATGAGGTCCTCACGGTGCTCACCCCCTCACCCCCAGGGGCTTAAAGGCACCCAAACTCCTTAAAATCTGGCAACTTCTTCCTGTCCCTGTTGTATGTCCATCATGGGGAACTCGCCAACCTCTCCTCCCCTCCCCCACTCATTAACACAAAAGACGGGCCCCAGCCAGTTTGGCTCAGTGGCTAGAGTGTCAGGCTGCCCAGTGAACGGTCCCGGGTTCGATTCCAGCCAAGGGCATGTGCCTCAGGTGCAGGCTCCTGGCCCTGGTCGGGGTACACGCGGGAGGCAACCAATGGGTGTCTCTCTCACATCAATGTTTCTCTTTTTTTCCTGTCTCTCCCTCTCCCTTCCACTCTATAAAAATCAATGGAAAATTATCCTCAGGTGAGAATTAAAAAAAAAAAAGCGGGGAGCAGGGGAGGCCGGGAATGTTCTAGGCCAAGAAAACAGCTTTTGATGAGACTTGGCTGAGAGAGACCGAGGTCTGATTAAAGAGCCAGTGTGTCTTGGGCTGCTCTCTGCCAGGCACTGTTATTGGAGCTGGGTACACTGCAGGGGTAGTAAGTAACGCCGAGGGTGGGAGAAGTGGAATGCACCTTTAAGGAGGGGCCAGAAAAGCCTCTCTGAGTGGGTGACATCCAGGCATTATCTGAAGGAGGTCAAGCAGTAAGCCAGGTGGATCCCTGGGGGAAGAGAGTTCCAGAAGGGAAAGGGCCAGTGCAAAGGCCCTGAGGCAGCAGCGGGCCTCGTGTGTCTCAGAAGGGGGAAGAGGCCAATGTGGCTGGGTTAGAGGGAGCAAGGTGGAGAGGGGAGGGGAGGAGGCCAGAGAGCGCCCAAGCAGGAACACATAGGGCTTTATAGGTCACTGGAAAGCAAGCATGTCAAACTCGCGGCCTCGCAGGCTGCTTGCAGCCCACAGGAATACATGTGCGGCCCCGCCAATATAAAGGTATGTAAGAAATGTTTTAATAAAAATTTGGTAACTTAATTTTTACAATATCCTGTTATACATAATCCTATGTAATAAAAGGCTAATATGTAAACTGTCCCCTCGACTGGGAGTTAGACCAGGAGTTTGACCAGGGGGTGGGGCTGGCCTGCCAACTGCCCTCGGCCCCTCCCCCCGGCCGGCCCAGTGTGATCCGCCCCGATGGGGGCAGGCCAGCCAGACACCGCCCATGCACGAATTCGGGCACCTGGCCTCTAGTTATTAATAACGAACTACAACGTTCGCTAACGACTAATGACTATAATCATATTGCATTCATGTCCCTTACGCGCCTTACATGCAGGCGCACCATTTCTCTCCACTCATACTACCATCGAATATTTTAGCAGCCAATGGCCACATCATTACTCTTGGACTGACTTGTTTGGTGTGAGCAACAGGAAATATTTCGCTTTCAGAGAACAAGAAAAATAGGTTTATTTGTAATATGCTTATTAATTTGTGCGGTTATTCAGTTAATGTTCAAGAAAAAAAATTATATATATATTTAATATATATTTCATTTATTTTTTACAGAGAGGAAGGGGGTGGGATAGAGAGTCAGAAACATGGATGAGAGAGAAACATGGATCAACTGCCTCCTGCACACCCCCTACTGGGGATGTGCGCACAACCAAGGTACATGCCCTTGACTGGAATCGAACCTGGGATCCTTGAGTCTGCAGGCCAAAGCTCTATCCACTGAGCCAAACCAGTTAGGGCAAGAAAAAAATTTTTTTTATTTTCATTTAAAAAAAATTTTTTTTATTTTTTAAAATATATATTTTATTGATTTTTTACAGAGAGGAAGAGAGAGGGATAGAGAGTAAGAAACATCGATGAGAGAGAAACATCAATCAGCTGCCTCTTGCACACCCCCTACTGGGGATGTACCCACAACCAAGGTACATGCCCTTGACCGGAATCGAACCCGGGACCTTTTGGTCCGCAGGCTGATGCTCTATCCACTGAGCCAAACCGGTTTGGGCAAGGAAAAATATTTTTATTAAAGAGTTCTATTATTTTATGTGAACAATGACTCATTTCAGCCCTTTGTATTCAGCATGTCTCTATCGAAACGAACCTACGTTTCTATGAAAATTGAAGCTTTTGTTTTTTTGTGGCCAAGTACACTTCCACCTTGTTTGTTGGGCACAGTGAGCCAAAGGAAGGACTGAGGGGAGAAGAAGCACCCGGGGAGGGTTTGGGCAGTGCAGTGCTCTGGCTGCCTACAAACGTTACAGTAAAGACGTGAGAAAGGTTGTGTGGCTGCTTTGAACTCACCGGGAGTCAGAGAAAAGGGGGCTTTGGAGACAGGATCAGGGGTGAGCCCTGGTCCAGCTGCCCCTGCCCCCTGCTCCCCTGGTTACAAGTCTCCTGGGGACCCTGAGAGTTTAGGAGAGAGGAAAAGGTTCATGCCGGCCCTAGCTGGTTAGGCTTAGTGCTGTGGTCGGCAAACTGCGGCTCGCGAGCCACATGCGGCTCTTTGGCCCCTTGAGTGTGGCTCTTCCACAAAATACCATGGCCTGGGCGAGTCTATTTTGAAGAAGTGGCGTTAGAAGAAGTTTAAGCTTAAAAAAATTGGCTCTCAAAAAGGAAATTCAATCGTTGTACTGTTGATATTTGGCTCTGTTGACTAATGAGTTTGCCGACCACTGGCTTAGTGGCTAGAGCATTGGCCTGTGGACTGAAGGGTCCTGGGTTGGATTCCAGTTGGGGGCACATGCCTGGGTTGCGGGCTCAGGAGGCAGCTGATTGGTGGTTCTCTCTCATCACTGATGTTTCTATCTCTCTCTCTCCCTTCCTCTCTGAAATCAATAAAAATATTTTTTTAAAAAAGTTCTTGCCCGAGAAGGCCCACTGCTGCCTCAGGGCCTTTGCACTGGCTCCTCCCCGTCCGGAACTGGGTCTTTGTCTCGAGAGTTTGTATGTGTTATCCTGCAGGTGAGAATCTTAGGGAAGGGTTTTAGTAGAATATTCATCAACTTTCCAGGTGCATTGTTAATATGCTGATGCATCCACATTAGTGTATAGGGGAGTTTGGGATTCTTCTTTGGTCTGTTTTACTGTTTCACTTTTGTCTTGGATCTATCTGGCTCCAATTAGATTTTTGATCTTTTTCCCCCTGACTTCATCTATCCTTGTGTTTGGCTGGCACATGGCATTAATGGGGTCTCTGTCCTTCATCTCCCCCCACCACATCCGCCGCCCCCCCCCCCCCCCCCCCCCCGCCTCCGCAAAGGTGAATTAAGCTCTGTATTCTCTGGTTAGGAAGGAGAGGTGTAAACCATTTGCTCTCAAGTGTCCTTAATTAGGAAAGACAAAGTCTTGTGACTCACTAGCTGGCTGTAAGTGGTTCAAATGGTTTGGCCTTGTTTATCTTCTCTCGGTTTCCCCATTTCACTTGCCCAGGAAATTTCCTAGCTTCTTCCTGTCCTGCCTCACAGAGATGGGAACATTTCCCGCATGGTGGCTCGGGTACCGAAGGCTCCCAGGATTCAGGGATGACCAAAGCTCAGCGCACAGCCTGGGGGTGGGGAGCACCGGAGTGCCCGGCAGGTGCAGGGGGGGCCTGAGGGAGATGGGGAGGGGCTTGGGGGACCCAGACTATGGACTCAGAAGAGGAAGCCGAGAACAAAGTCCCCTTACCCATTCCGAGGTCTCACACTCAGTTCCTTACCGCGATGTTCTGCCCGGTTTCTGACTTGTCATATTTCACTTCGTTCAGTAAAGAGTTCAGAGAGGGGTCCTGGGTTTATCCAAGAACCGACTAAGAGTAAGAGCCCGAGGTGGCCGTTGGGTTAGGCGGAGAGAGAGGGGAGTGAATACAGGCCACCGTTCGCCGGGGTGGGTGGGGGGGGGGAGGCGGGGGGCGGGTTTAAATCTCCCGCCTCGGGGAGGGCGGGCAACAGGCTGCGGGGAGCGACCGAAAAAAGAAGACAGAGATAGGCCAGCAGAGCCTACCCTTCCAGATCTCCTCCCCTGAGATCGCCGAGGGCATCATGCTACCCTGCCGCTTCCTGTCTGCCCACCAGCAGTGGCTCGATCCTCCAGACACACGCTGGCAGTACCTGCTGATGGCCCAGGGGCCATCCCCTTCAAGGTGCTGCGTAGGGAGATTGACAAGGCCAAGGGCCACTTTTGCACTCGCTGGAACCAGGAAATCAAGCAGCTCTTCCTGTATTTCCACTTGAAGATGGAGAAGCCACCCACTGCATTGCCTCCTGGGGTGAAGCAGCTGCCACCCCCACTGTTGAATGATTGGCCCCCCAAGGTGGCACAAATACCCGAGTCTTTGTCTCCACCCCTGGCAGGAAGCCTGCCTCTGCCCCTGATTCCACCCAGTGGGCCTGCACCCTCAGAGCCCATGAGCCCTCTCCAGCTGCCCCCCTCCAGCTCTTGGGGTCCACCGGCTAGCACCTGTGGGCCACCCACCATCTGGGGTCCATCTGCCTGCTCCCGGGGTCCATGCTCCTCTCTTTGCTGGAGTCCACCCCCAGGTCCCCGGGGTCCGCCCTCTAGCCCCTGGGACCCACCCCCAGCCGCCTTAGGTGCACCCCTCCAATGCTGGGGTCCATCCCCACTCCTATGCCCTGATGGAGAGACCCCCCCCCCGCACTCTGCGGGCTGGGGGAACATTCCACCCCCTTTCCTGGCCAAGTGAAAAGTCAACCCCTCTGTATTTCTGCTTCCCTGTTTTCCCGTCTTCCCTGTTACCCCTCACCCCCGCCCCAATAGAAGTTTGCTGATTTTTACAGGGCTGTGCCCTGTCCCCAGACCTCACTTAAAGAGTCTCCTGGGGAAACAAATTTTTAAAAAAGGTAAGCCCTAGCTGGTTTGACTCTGTGCTTAGAGTCGGCCCATGGACCTAAGGGTCTTGGGTTTGATTCCTGGTCAAGGGCAAGTACCTTGGTTGCAGGTTCCCCAGTCCCAGTAGGGGTGTGTGTGGGAGGCAACCAGTCAACGTGTGTCTCTCCCATCAATGTTTCTCTCTCTTGCAACCTCCTCCCTCCCTTCCACTCTCTCTAGAAATCAATGGGAAAAATATCCTCAGGTGAGGATTAAGAAAGGAAAAAAAAAAAAGGTAATGTTCAATGTTCAATGAAGTATTTTCAAGAAACTAATCATCTTACACATTTATAGGATCACTATTCATCTAATGTATAACTACGAGTATAAAACTACAAAACATATTCCAAAACGTTGACACTACTTAGTGCTGAATGTCAGGACACAATTGATTTTTTATTTCCTTCCACTGCTTCAATTGCTCTGTACTACTATCTGAATCCCAGAACCTCCCCACCTCTACTACATGAGGACAGAGGCAGCACCATGGTAGCTGAAAAGAAAGTCAGACACAGAACACTAGCTCAGTTTTGTTTTCTGCAGTAACAAACATTTAATCACCCATTTTTCTCAAGCAACAGGGAAACAGAACAAGCGGGCATAGAGAGCCAGATGGCAATATGAGCAAACAACGGCGCCCGGTCAGAGAGGAGCACCACGCCAGGGATCAATCCCCTGGGCAGTGCCTAGTTAGGGTCGCCGGGTTCGGCCCCAGGCCTCCTCGCCCTGTTGACTCTCCTGGGAATAAAAGGCCAAATGCACTGGATGTTCTGCATCACCACCGAAAGCTTTTCGAGGAAGGAGCCCACGGAAACACGGAGCAGATCAAAGTCGTCGGCGATCCATTTGCTAAAAGCGAGGGATAAAAATCAAGTTAAAGGCGATGACTCTCTTACACCCAGCACACCACCCCCTCCTTCTTCCTCCCCCACCCCCTCCCCCGCCAGACCTGACACTCCGTGTACGCATGACACAGCCCCTCTCTGGCTAAGATGGGCTCTTAGGCCCTGAGCACTTGCCCCCACCCCCATATTGGCTGCTTCTACAACTGACACAGAGAGCACGGTGCCCTTGATCTTGATCTCCCTTTGAACCGTCGTCTGCTGGGGGTTTTGCTCCTCTCCGTCGTCCATGGTTATGCGGGCCATCTCCGCCTCCAGCGAGCACCGGAAAGGCACAGTGAGCTTGCTGAGGGAGACGGGGTTAAGGCACCATCTGCAGCTGAATTTGCCAGTGCCTCGGGCTTCCTTGTACCTCAGAGGCTGGCCTGCACCCCAGGCATCCCTCAAGTCGTCCGCCCCCACTCCCACCCCCACCCCCACCCGCAGCTCAGGCCACCCTCAGTTCATCCTGTCCCACCTCCGATACTCCCTGAGGCCTGCTTCGCTTCCCTCCAGCCCCTGCCCCTGTCCACTCCCCTCCCACCCGGCTACCCCAGGTCCCCACCCTGCTCCCATTTTTTTCTTCAGGCTGCCCTGTCCCCAAAAGCCAGCCCTAGCCTGCGGGATGTCCCTGAGTCGTCCCTTGGCCACTAGGCCTCAGGGCATCCTCGGAAAGGATACAAGATCTTCTTTTGGTTTTCCGGTCCGGCAGCCATGGATATTGCATAGCCACCTGGCCCAGGAACATGGAGTGCCCGTGCCACAGTGGGAGCATCAATGGCTGCTGTTCCCATGGTTTCCTCGTCTCCAGGGCCACCCGGGGAAGCCAGGCCACCCTGATTGTCGGGGGCACCAAGACCACCCTGGCCAGGAGGGCTGCAAGGGTCACCCTGGGTGTCGGGACCACCAGGGCTAGTAGGGCCACGAGGACCACACTGGCCTTCCAGATCACTAAGGAGGCCATGGCTGGTAGGGTCTCCGGTTCCACCCTGGTCTCCAGGACGACCGGCCGGCCCCCCTGCACTAGCCGTACAACCTGCATCTTCTTCGCCTGCGGCCTGCACGGCTGCTTCTTCGCAATCCATGTTCCCCTCCTAGTCTAACTTCAAGATGGCGGCCCCCTCAGTCCAATTTAAGGAGAGACAGAGGGGCTCTCAGGAAGTCCCACCCTTTCACAGGCCAGGCCACTCAGCGTGTCCAGGGCGCCTGCGCAAACAACGGCTTCGCGCGCACAATCGAACCCGAGTGCGCATGCGCAAACAGACCCCCTCCCGCGGCCCCCCCCCCCCCACTCGTTGGTTTCCTGGCAAGAGAGGCCTGCTATGGGCTGCCGTGCTGAGGCTGCTGGGAACGTGACTGTTTCCCGCTATCTGGCCGAACGCCAGGCTTCCGGGTGAGCGTCAAAGCCGCTGGCAGCACCAGCCTGGCCCTGTCCCCTGTCATCGAGTTCTGGGAGTGACTCGGTGGTGGCGGCGGCGCCTCTGGACTAGTCCTGGCCTGTTCATCTCTATGGACTCCACCTGCTGCTGCATCCGAATCTGCAGAGACGGTGGGGCCCAGCCCTGGGGGGATTCCCAGCAGCAGTCACTCCTCCGTGCCTCTTTATTGCTGAGTGCTATTCCTCGCTCAAGTGTATCATTATCTGGGTAACCATTCACCTGTTGATGGACATTTTTTTAAAAAATTTTTTTGACATTTTTTTTATTGAGGTATTATATGTATACATATCTTACCATTGCCCCCCCCCCCCACCCCACACCCATACATGCCCTCACCCCCCAGAGTTTTGCGTCCTGTTGATGGACATTTGGGTTGTTTTCAAATCGGGCTTATTATTAAGAGTTGATACAAAAATAAATGCACAAGTCTTTGTGAAGACATATGGTTTTAATTATCAGGTAAATAGCAGACGTGGCCTTGCTGCGTCATACGGTTAAGTGGAAATTTAACTTTATAAGAAACTGAAGAACTGTTGTTTTTCAATATGATGATGCCAGCTTACATTCCCAGCAGCAAACTAGGAGCTTTTTGTTTTGTCTGTATTCTCTTTTAGTCACACTTATATCTTCCAACTTTATTCTTCTTTTTCAAGGTGGATGTTTCTATTCTGGATTCTTTGTATTTCCATATACGTTGTGGAATCAGTTTGTCAATTTCTGCAAAGTCAGCATTTTTATTAGGTTTGCATCAAATTTATAGAATGGTGTGGTGTGAACGTACAATTTAAGAATGCTGGGTCTACCAATCCATGAACATGACCTATTTCTCCACTTAGTAGGTTTTCTTTAATTTCTCTTAGCAACAGTTTTCACAGTAAATATTTTGTAATTTTATAAAGTGCATCACTAAGTATTTCATGTTTTGGAATGCCATTATAAATGATAGTGATTTTTAAATTTTCATTTTTCTTTTTTGTAGATAGGATTTTCTACATACACAAACATGCCATCTCTGAATAAAGCTACTTCTCTCTTTTTTTCTAATTTGCATGACTTCTATTTCTCTTTCTTTCATAGTGCACTACCTAGAATTTCCAGGACAATGTTGAACAGAATTCTGTCTTTTACCATTCAGTATCATGTTAGCTGTAGGATTTTTGTAGATTCCCTTGTTCAGATTAAGAAAGTTTCCTTCTGGTTGTATTTTTCTGAGTGTTTTATTAAAAAAGGATAAGTGGCTGTTGAATATTGTTAAATGCTTTTTCTGCATCTATCGAAATGGCTGTATTTTGCCCTTTATTTGCTGAATATGATCAAAGACACTGGTTCATTTTTTAATTTGAGACCAATATTTTATTGTTGAGCTAAATCTCACTTGGTCGTGATGTATCATCCTCTTTATGGTTTGCTAGGTTAAGTTTGCTGATATTTAATTAAGTTTTGTATGTGTAACTTCATGAAGGATATTGGTCTGTGGCTTTCTTTCCTTGTAACGTCTTTGTCAGGTTTGGGTATGATGTAATACTGGCCTCATAAAATGATTTGAAAAGTGTTTACCCTCCTCTACTTTCTGAAAAATTTTGTATAGAATTGATAATATTTCTTTAAGTATTTCATAGTATTCAGTAATAAAGCCATGTGAGCCTGGAGTTTTCTGTTCTATTTCTTTGATAGAATTAGGGGATATTCAGCTTTTCTCATTTTTCTTGAGTCAGTTTTGGTAAGGTGGGTCATTTAAAGGAGTTTGTCCATTTCATCTAAATTGGCAAATTTGCTCACAAGTATTTTTCTTCGTATTGTCTGGGTACTTTTGATCAGTTTTATTGGTATTAAAAAAGCTTTCAGTTTCAAGTATTTTCTCTATCATTTGTTCATTTTACATTGTATTCATATCTGCTTTACATTATTTCTTTCCTACTACATATTTAGATTTTAATTTGCAAGTGATAACAAAAGAGATAAAAATAAAAAATACCCTGGCTAGAGCCAAAGGGAGAATTTCTGGGTCTATGTAATTGAAAGGTTAGGGCGTATTTCCTGGCTGGATCCAAGATTTGATTCTCTGAGATTTGCCTTTCTTGCCCCAACTTCCCTTCTGTTCGGTGCCTGCCTGCACCCCTACAGCCCCCCAAAGTGTCGCTAGTTAGATGGGATCAGCGAGGCTGCAGGAAAGCAGGGCTCTGGTTTGCCAGGGCAGGGGGATGGGCACATCTGTGTGGAAATAAGGACACTGGTAGCAGGGGAGGGGGGATGGATGTTGGGTGGCAAAACCAACAGATGTCTTCCACAGTGGTGCACACGTCATCAAATTTAAAACCCATTTCCAATGTTTTAAAAGAACCACACTAGGAAAGATGACTTCTTAGTCTAATAGAGCCAAACTGTGTCCAGGTAACTTAACAGAATCCCAGAACAAAACTCAAGAGTATATTTGGGAACGTAGATACCATCCTGGGTAAAATGTCATAATATCTGGCATCCAATCTACAATTACCACGTATGCAAAGAAGCAGGGAAATTCAACCCCATTGTTTGAAGCCAGTCACAAAGAGGCATCCAGGTTGGAAAGGAGACATCCAACTGCCTTATCCGCAGATAACCTAATCACCTATGATGACAATCTGATGTAATCCACAGAAGAGCTAGTAAAACTATACCGAGTGGCCAGATTATTATGATCTCTGAACGCATAATAATCTGGCCACTCAGTGTGTGTGTGTGTGTGTGTGTGTGTGTGTGTGTGTGTGTGTGTGTGTGTACATGGTCAAGGGCATGAATTTGTGCATGGGTGGGGTCCGGCCAGCCTGGCCAGGGGGAGGGGACATGGGCGGTTGGCCGGCCTGCCTGCTGGTCAAACTCCTGGTCGAGGGGACAATTTACATATTAGCTTTTTATTATATAGGATATACACTGAGTGGCCAGATTATTACGTATTCAGAGATCATAATAACCTGGCCACTCAGTGTATAAGCAAGTTTGGCAGGGTTGCAGGAAAAAAAAGGTACATCAGAGGGTGCTAAGTCCTCCCGGCAAAAGCTAAACAAATCCTCTCAACACTTTGCTTCACTGATCTGAAATGTTAGTAAGCCACAAAATTCTCATTCTAGTACTTCTGGGTTGTTTTATCTCCTTATGCAAATTAAGGTGCCTGTTTTTCTTTTTAATTTTGGCAGGAATCAGAACTACTGGTAAACAAACAAAAAAAAGTGAGCAAACTAGAATTCTGGTGGGAGGGCACACTTTCTGGAGAGCAGTTGTGTACTGTAGACTAAGAGTCTTAAAAAGTAAATATAAATGTACATTTTTTTCTTTCTTGATGAAGGTATTACATATGTGTCCTTATCCCCCCATTGCCCCCCCCACCCTCCCACCCCCACTCACCCCCCTGGTGTCTGTGTCCATTGGTTGGGCTTATATGCTCACATACAAGTCCTTTGGTTGATCTCTCCTAAATATACATTTTTCACTCAGTAATTCTACCATTTGGACTCTATCTTGAGGAAATAACCATTCACACAAAATCATCTAGCAGATTTCCACCAAATCATTATTTCTTTTTTTTAAATATATTTCGTTATTGATTTCAGAGAGGAAGGGAGAGGGAGAGAGAGACAGAAACATCAATGATGAGAGAGAATCACTGATTGGCTGCCTCCTGCACGCCCCACACTGGGGATCGAGCCTGCAACCCGGGCATGTGCCCCTGGCCGGAATCGAACCTGGGACCCCTCAGTCCACAGGCCGACGCTCTATCCACTGAGCCAAACCGGCTAGGGCGCCAAATCATTATTTCTAAGAGGAGGAAGATGGAAACATGAAATGTTCAACAATTACATTAGTGTACATCTGTTATGCCTCCAATGGCACGTATTTAAAGTTTGCCCTTCCTCTCGAGCCTCCTCCTCCGCTGGTCTTGTGGGTCCTCCACCGCCGCCGCCCAGCCGTCCTGATTGTCTCTCCTTCCCTCGCTCAGAGGATGCCCTCCTTCCAGCTCAACCTCAACCCGCTCACAGAGCCCCTCGGCTTCCTCGGGGTCCTTGAATGGATTGCTTCTATCTTTGCTTTTGCCACCCATGGAGGTTTTAAGGGCAAAACGGAAATTCTAGTGAGTTGTCCCCCTAAAGTTCCTGACAATAGAACCATTACAGCTACTTTCGGTGAGCCGTTAAGGTCGAATGAGGCATCATTTCAGTCTTCTCCAGTAAATGCATGTGGTGTAGGTTGCAAGGAGTTTGTCCTTGTTGGAGATCACGCTGCTTCTGCGCAATCCTGTGTCCGTTTGCATGTTTGTCTTCCCATATGCATGGCTGCTCTTCTGCTCCATGTTGGTTACACAACCCGAAATGGGGATAGTGGAAAACTTCCCATGACGGACCTTGTTGTTGTTCTTGTTGTCACATTCTTGTAGCTGGTGAGCACTTCAGCCTGGGCTAAAGCTCTTACAGAGATTAAAATAGCTACAGGCCACAGTATTGTCCAGGAACTCGCGCCCTGTCCTTCTCAAGGATTGATGTGTTATTTTGGCTCTCTGGCTAGTTTGGGATCCCTAAACGTATCTGTGATCTCTGGCTTTCTGAATATGATACTTTGGGGGAGGAAATGCGTGGTTTGTGTCCAAGGAGACCAATTTACACAGTCCATCCAGTACTTCTGCTTCTTTTTAAAATTTATTTTTATTTTTTTAAAATATATTTTATTGATTTCCTACAGAGAGGAAGGGAGAGGGACAGAGAGCCAGAAACATCAATGAGAGAGAAACATCGATCAGCTGCCTCCTGCACACTCCCCACTGGGGATGTGCCTGCAACCTAGGTACATGCCCTTGACCGGAATCGAACCTGGGACCCTTGAGTCCACAGGCCCAAGCTCTGTCCACTGAGCCAAACCAGTCAGGGCAGTACTTTTGCTTCTTATACCCAAGGAGGTATTCCACCTCCAACTGGAATATAATTAAAGGGAGAAGTACACTGTATAAAATATACGTCTATACGGCGATCTGTTGCCAACATCTTGGGAAGCATTATGTGTTTCTAATGAAAGTAATGGCTCGTTCAGTAAATTGGTGGGTTTAAAATTTCGCTGCTTTTTGACACAAAACCTGTACCTTTCCTAGAAATTTCAGATGTAAACATATTCTTACATGTAAATTTGAAAATTCAGGGCCTGTTATGAGATGATACACATTTTAAAATGAACATTAATTTCTTCACTAAGCCTTTTTCCTTCCAGAGTGTTTACACCTTAAGCCTTAACACATTGCACACCAGTAGTTTTTTTTAAAAATTTCTTTATTGATTAAGGTGTCACATATTTGTCCTCATCCCCCCATTCCCATCTCACACCCCTCCCCACGGATGCCCCAACCCCCTGTTGAACTTAACCATTGGTTAGGCTCATATGCATGCACACAAGTCCTTTGGTTGATCTCTTCCCCCTCCCCCCACCCTCCCCTATCCTCCCTCTGAGGCTCGATAGTCTGATTGATGCCTCCTTGTTTCTGGTTCTGTTCTTGTTCATCAGTCTCTGTTGTTCATCATTTCCCCTAGATGAGCGAGATCATGTGTCACTAGAGATATACTTATAAGAACTGAATGTGAGACGAGCAATAATAGTTATGCTGACAGGCAAATGAATCAGTCTGTAGTGAGTTTCTTTCTGGACCAACAGTTCTTTTGAGACCCAATATCAATGTCCACCAGTTCCTTATGAGTACATGTCGGCACTGACCCCTCAGCTCTGGATGGTGGACAAATGGTGGTAATGCAGGTCCGATTCCCTCTGGTTTGGTCTCGGCCGGACCCAGGGGCACGGCTTCACCCGGACTCAGGGGCACGTGGCCTCACCCAGACCCAGGGGGCGCGTGGCCTCACCTGGACCCAGGTGCGCGCGGCCTCACCCGGACCCGGGACCCAGCCTCACCCGGATCCAGGGGCACACGGCCTCACCCAGACCCGGGATCCAGCTTCACCCGGACCCAGGGGCGCGTGGCCTCACCCGGACACAGGGGCGCATGGCCTCACCCGGGCCCGGGACCCAGCCTCACCCGGATCCAGGGGCACATGGCCTCACCCGGACCCGGGATCTAGCTTCACCCGGACCCAGGGGCGCGTGGCCTCTCCCGGACCCAGGGGCGCGTGGCCTCTCCCAGACCCAGGGTCGCGTGGCCTCACCCAGATCCAGGGGCACGCAGCCTCACCCGGATCCAGGGGCACACGGCCTCACTCGGACCCGGGATGCAGCTTCACCCGGATCCAGGAGTGTGTGGTCTCACCCAGACCCAGGGGGGCGTGGCCTCTCCCAGACCCAGGGGCGCATGGCCTCACCCGGACCAGGTGCGCGCAGCCTCACCCGGACCCGGGACCCAGCCTCACCCGGATCCAGGGGCACACGGCCTCACCTGGACCCGGGATCCAGCTTCACCCGGACCCAGGGGCGCGTGGCCTCTCCCGGGCCCGGGACCCAGCCTCACCCGGATCCAGGGGCATACGGCCTCACCCGGACCCGGGATCTAGCTTCTCCCGGACCCAGGGGCGCGTGGCCTCACCCGGACCCAGGGGTGCGTGGCCTCTCCCAGACCCAGGGTCGCGTGGCCTCACCCGGATCCAGGGGCGCACGGCCTCACCCGTACCCGGGACCCAGCCTCACCCGGATCCAGGATTCAGCTTCACCCCACACCAGTAGTTTTATTGCTAGCTTTACCCAGTGGCCAGATAAGTTTCTATTGAACAAGTACAAAAAAACAAAAACAAATATTCTATGAAGTATCATACTTTAAAAAGATATTAGCTTGTAAGAACATGTCATAAATAACTTCAAAATGCAATGGGTATTTAATTTTAAAGTGCGCCTTTAACATTTATGTAAAACACTGTGTAATATGAAAACACAAGAATGCTCGTGATCCGCCCACAATGTGTTAACATATATCTTCACTCAGAAAAATATTGTCATATCATAATAGGAAGAAAAAGCTATTTGGACACTATCTTGAGGAAATAACCATTCACACAAAATCATATAGAAGAATTCTATATGTAATTGTAAATGTTCAACAATTTGTATAGATCATATACTGTCATTTTGTACAGTTCATATATGTAAAACATATCTTTGTTTAAGAAAGCCTTGATTACATAAATCATACTTAGAAAAAATACATTTAGTTCAGAATTTATATCTGGACATTGTTTATATGTTAGGGGAAATTTTTAATTGAAAAGACTGGGTGTATGTTTTATTTCTGCTTTTCTAAATGACCTGTAGTACTCAATAGGTGTGCTAAAATGTCTCGGATGTTGCCGAAGCTGGTTTGGCTCGGTGGATGGAGCGTCGGCCTGCGGACTTGAGGGGTCCCGGGTTCGATTCTGGTCAAGGGCATGTACCTTGGTTGCGGGCACATCCCCAGTGGGGGGTGTGCAGGAGGTGGCTGATGGATGTTTCTCTCTCATTGATGTTTCTGACTCTCTATCCCTCTCCCTTTCTCTCTGTAAAAAATCAATAAAATACATATTTAAAAAAATGTTTCGGGTGTGGGGGTTGAAAATTTCCCATAGATGTATGTTTAGTAATTGTGGCTCATGAGATGGAAGCTTCCATTATACTGGTTGTTTAATAGACTTGCTATATAAGCAGAAAGAACATGGTTCAACTAGAGATTTTGGTATGTGTGGGCATTACTTTTCCTTGTATTTGTTGTCCTTTGTTGCTCATGCCACTTAACTGCAGGCTGAGACCTATTCTCCTTGCAAGTAGAATAAAATAATCTACTTTATTATTATTATACTAGTAGCCCGTTTGCACGAAGATTCGTGCAATAGACCTTCATTCACCTGGCTGCCTGCACCAGTTTTCTGCCGGCACCAGGGACCCAGGCCTTGGCTGTGGCCACCGCCTTCTGCCTTTTTCAGGGTCCGGGCTTGGCCCCGGGCGGTGGCCTTGGGCTCGGCGGCACCCGACATCCTTGCTAAGGATCGCAGGAGCCGACCCCCAGTGGTTTCCTGCGATCCATGCAGGCTGCCCACTGGTGCCCAAGGCCGGAAAGCCTCCGCCCCAGGCTTTCCTGGCCTTGGGCTCGCCGCACCCAGCGTTCCTGCTACCGATCACAGGAGCCGACCCCCAGTGGTTTCCTGCTATCAGTGCAGGCTCCACGCTGGTGCCCAAGGCCCAGAAAGCCTTGGCCCCTGAGACCCCCGGGAGCTGCGGGAGGGGCGGGATGGGCACGGCCAAGCCCCCCCAGGTGGCCGATCGACCCCCGGGACCCCTGGGAGGGGCGGGAGGGGCCGGCCACGCCCCCCCAGGTGTCCGATGGACCCCCGGAACCCCCGGGAGGGGCGGGAGGGGCTCGGCCACGCCCCCCCAAGTGGCCGATCGACCCCCGGACCACCGGGAGGGGCAGGAGGAGCCTAGCCATGCCCCCCCAGGTGGCCGATCGACCCCCGGACCCCCGGGAGGGGCGGGAGGGGCCGGGCCACGCCCCCCAGGTGGCCGATCGACCCCCGGACCCCCGGATGGGGCGGGAGGGGCCGGCCACGCCCCCCAGGTGGCCGATCGATCCCCGGACCCCCGGGAGGGGCGGGAGGGGCCGGCCACGCCCCCCCCGGGGTGCCGATCTCCCCAGGCACACCGGGGAGCGGCGGCATGGGCCCGGCCACGCCCCCCGGGGTGCCCATGGCCACAGGCACCCCCGGGAGCGGCGGCATGGACCCGGCCATGCCCCCCCCGGGGTGCCGATCGCCCCAGGCACCCCCGGGAGCGGCGGTATGGGCCCGGCCACTGGGCACCTCCATCTTGATCTTCTCAATGGCGGATATGCCACCCGGAGTCCCGCCCCCAGCCTCCTGCCGGCCCAATCGTGGGCATAGCGGAGGTGCGGTCAATTTGCATGTTTCTCTATTATAAGGTAAGATATATATTTAAATATATTTTTATTGATTTCAGAGAGGAAGGGAGAGGGAGAAATAGAAACATCAATGATGAGAGAGAATTATTGATCGGCTGCCTCCTGCACGTCTCCTACTGGAGATCGAGCCCGCAACCCAGGCATGTGCCCTTGACTGGAATCCAACCCGGGACCCCTCAGTCCGCAGACCGACGTTCTAACCACTGAGCCAAACCAGCTAGGGCTAATCTACTTTTTTTTGGTCAGACCCTATTCATATGGTTAAAAAAATTAGTTGCCTTTTACTTTTGAAACATTTAATACTTAGACTCAATGAAGTTGTTCTATTGAATTTAGCATTGATACTGTGAAAACATGCTATTCGGATCTCGTGTTTCTTAAGGGTCATTCTTATTTCACAAACGGGTGATAAAGAAATTATGCATCATAAACAAGGAACCTTTGATTTTTTTAAACTTGCATTTATCTGATTTCTATTGAGGCTGGTGATCTTTCTTTGTGTTTAATGGCCACTTAGGTTTCCCCTATTCTGTATCGCCTATTTATCTTCATGGTTTGTGCTTTTGGTGTCTTTAGGTATTTTCTGAATCCAGGGCTTATTCACATTTTGCTTCCTAATCTTTTTGTTGTACAGGCCAGATTTTGTATCCTTACCACTTGATTATTTGCAAAGCATGCCTTGCTGTTGGCTTATTTAAAATATTTTTAAAAAATGCATTTTATTGCCGAAACCGGTTTGGCTCAGTGGATAGAGCGTCGGCCTGCGGACTCAAGGGTCCCAGGTTCGATTCCGGTCAAGGGCATGTACCTTGGTTGCGGGCACATCCCCAGTGGGGGTGTGCAAGAGGCAGCTGATCGATGTTTCTCTCTCATCGATGTTTCTAACTCTCTATCCCTCTCTCTTCCTCTCTGTAGAAAATCAATAAAATATATTTAAAAAATGCATTTTATTGATTTTTACAGAGAGGAAGGGAGAGGGACAGAGAGCTAGAAACACCCATGAGAGAGAAACATCATTCAGCTGCCTCCTGCACACCCCCACTGGGGATGTGCCCGCAACCAAGATACATGCCCTTGACCGGAATCGAACCTGGGACCCTTCAGTCCGCAGGCCGACGCTCCATCCATTGAGCCAAACCGGCCAGGGCTTATTTAAAATATTTTTATTGATTTCAGAAAGGAAGGGAGAGAGAGAGATGGAGACATCAATTATGAGAATCATTGATTGGCTGCCTCCTGCATGCCCCACACTGGGGATCGAGCCCGCAACCCAGGTATGTGCCCTTGGCCGGAATCAAACCTGGGACCCTTCAGTCTGCAGGCTGACGCTCTGTCCACTGAACCAAACTGGCTAGGGCGCTATTGCCTTTTGTTGATTTTATTCATGATAAGAATTGTGTGTGAGAATATTTTTTTATGCAACCAACTTAATAAAGAAAGAGTGCACTGATTGTTATATTACAAAGAAACTTTCATCTTAAAGGCATGAGCAATGCAAAATGAAATTAATTTTTCAAAGCAAGGAATAGAATATCACAATAGTTTTTTTTAAAAATGTTTGGCAAGGAATAAAAGATAAAAAAATGCTTTGGGAAAAAAAGCTCATGTTTGAAAAGAGTTCAGAAAAAAATATAATCCTGAACTTGCAAAAATTATACATTGTATGTTATTTTTGTGTATTTAATATATAAATAATACTATAAAATTTAAAAATTCCCAAAGAACAGCAGCTGCTAATGCTGAAGGGCATGGCACAATTAATTTCCATTTTCTTCCATTTCCTAAATTGTGTTCAACTGACTAGCGTTCCTGAATTCCACACCTCCCCTCCAAACCAGGGCCAAAGGGCAAGAAAAAGATGGAGGCCCCAGTAACGGCCAAACTCAGACAAGACTGGCAGTTCAACTTTTATTTTGTGATGTAATAAACACTTTAGAATCCCCCCCCCCCTCTCTCTCACAGCAACAGGGACAAAAATGGCGGTTAGAGTATCAAAGGGCCAAAACAAGCAAAAAACTAGGCCCCACCATTAACTGGCAACCCGTGTAGGAAGCATGAAGGGTACACTGGATAGGGAAGGGCGGGCCTCTAGGTTAGTTTAGGCCCCTTTTCCCCAGCTTGGGGTTCTTGGGAAGAAATGGGAGTGCGATGCGCTGCAGGGTCCGCATCATCATGCAAAACTCATGAAGACAGGTGGAGAGACAAATGAGGAGTTGGACAGGGTCTTCACCAGTCAGCCGGCTAAAGGAGAGAAACAGAAAAACGTTATTTGTCATCACTCTGCCCCGAGCGCGCTCTGCCCCCTCCGGTGGTGACAAGGCCCAGTTCACTGCGAGGACCTCACTGTTTTGGGGTGTCCCATTCACTATGAGAATGACCCTCCGGAGAACCACCCTACCCACATGTTCCCCCGCCCCCCCATTATACATCCGCCCCCCCCCCCCCCCCCACTTGGCCCTTTTGAGAACTTACAAAGTTAGAAGATGGTTAGTCACGGTCAGCTCCAGCTCAACTGCTGATGTATGTGGCCGGGCCACCGGGGCCAGTAACTGGCGGGCCATCTGCGCCAACAGAGGTGACCGGAAAGACACTATCAAGCAGCTAGAGGACATTCGGTTAAGGTGCCATCACATTCAGACTTTGCTGCTGCCCTTCAGGCCACTCTCACTCGTCTTAGCCGCTCACGGCCATTCCCTCCTTCCTGGTCCCTCAGGCCACCTCCCCGCACTGTCCACTGGCCGCCATTCCCCTTCCCCTCAGCCCCCCGGGTCCCCCCCCTACCCCGCCCCCGCGCCATCTCCCCTCTTCACTCCCTAACCCCAGGCCGACCAGGTCTCCTCCCCGTCCCATGGCCTCGCCCGGCCGCTCCTCGAAAAGGATACAACTGGAGTCTTCGAGGTCGCAGAGGGCCGGCGGAGGGCCCTGGCTGGGCATCGCCTCTCAGCCCCGCCTGCGGGGCTTCCCTGGCACCCGCACCGGCCACCCCGCCGCTGTTCCTCGCGGGGTGCTCCTGGCCCCCAGGGCCATCTGACCTACCGGGATCAGCCGGAGCGGCCTGACCTTCAGCCCCTTCGGTCACCCGGCCTCCATCTGGGCCTTTAGCCTCCATCGCTCAGCTTCTCCTCGCTGAATGGTGACTTCTGAATGGCGCTTAACCGCCCAGGCGCCAAGATTCCGCCAGGAGGCCCCGCCCCTTAGTGAGTAGTGACATCACTCAATGCCCCCCCCCAGAGCGCTCACGCGCATGCGCAAACAGGCCCTGCCGCCATTAGCCAACAACCCAGCTAGTGCGAGCCCCGAGCCCGGGCCTGTTTCCCGCCAAAACTGCCCAGCGCCGCCATGCCGGCAGGTGAGGCCCAAAGCCCGCGCCGTTTATTCTGCTCATTAGATTTCTTACTCATTGTACGGACAATAGGGTGGCAAAGGCCTGCGGTGGGGTGGGAACCAGGTGGAGGGGGGCAATAGGGGGGGGGGGGGGAAAGAGGGACATCTGTAAAACTCGCAACGATGAAGATAAAAAAAAAAAAAGCCTGGGCAGGTCCCCCGGGAGCCGCACCTGGTCCCTGCCGGCCCTTCCCACGGGTACCCCCAGCTCAGACCCTGGAGGACCCGGATGGATGGGCCTTGCTCCGGCAGCCACATTGCTCACCCCCCCCCCACTGTCACTTGGTGCTGCCCGCCAGCCTGGGGGAGGGGCAGCTGCCCGCCCCACTGCCTCTGCCCGGCACACACACTGCCCAGACCTCAGACACTGAAGTGACTGTCAGTTTGCATATTTCATCTTTATTAGGATACCAGAAAGGAACAGAAACACTAAATGTGAAGCAATTATATTATTGCACTTCTTTTACGCACCCAGTGACATGTATTTAAAGTTTTTCTTAGAAAGTGGGAGAGAATATATGTTCAATGTGACTAGTTCAGAAAAATTTAATTCTGATCTTGTAAAGCTTGTACATTGCCTGTTATTTTTTTGTGCATCCAATACATACATGCAACTATAAATCCAAGAAATTGTTCCAAAATACTAACAGCTGTTCCTGCTGAATGGCATGACACAATTCATTTTCATTTTCTTCCCTTTCCTACCTTGTTCTCAATTGACTAGAGTCACCGAATTACACACCGCAGTTTCATACCACGGACAAACTTAAATAAATCTGGAGCTCCAGTAACAAAACTCACTCAGAGAAGAGTAGCAGTTCACGTTTATTTTCTGCTGTGACAAACAATGAGAACCCCCTCCTGTAGCTACGGGGAAACAACAGAAATGAGAGTACCGAAGGGGAGTACAATAAACACTTGGGCCCCCATGATGCTGTGGCAGCTCCTGGGGGTCCCATGCCTCAGGGAAGCATGCACCGCCAGGGACTCTAAGCCTTAGCCCCTATTTACTCTATTGGGGCTGACAAGAACAAATGGGGGCAAAATGTGCCGCATTGTTCGAATCACCAGCAAAAGCTCCTGGAGACAGGAGGAGAGGGAACGTCGCAGTTGGTCAGTGTCTTCAGCAGTCAGGCGGCTAAAGGAGGGAAAAAGAAAATCAAATAAAATAGGATAACTTTGCACCTAGCTCTGTGTGTCCCCTCAGGTGGTGACAGGCCCAGTTCACCATGAGTACCTCCCTAGAACTAACATTTTATTTTATTTTATTGGAGTGGAAGGAAGGTGGGAGGCAGAGAGAGAGAGAGAGAGAGAGAGAGAGAGAGAGAGAGAGAGAGAGAAATATGAGAGGAGAAACACAAGGGTCAGTTGCTTCTCTCACACACTGGCCATGAACTGACTGGGGGGCAGGTATTGAACCTGGAACCCAGGTTGGTGCCCTTAACAGGGCCTTGAACCTTCCACCTCCAGTGTGCCCGCCCATGCTCTAACCACTGAGCCTCACTGGCCAGGGCTGGATCTGACTTTTGGGGGATCTCCAATTCAATATTATAATGACCCTCTATAGTTCCACCTCTGCCACCTGCCCGCCCCACCTCCAGTCCCCCACCATGATCTTCTTTAGAACTCACATAGCAAGAAGAGTGCCGGACACAGTGACCTCCTGATGAGCTGCCACAGGGTGAGTTTGGGCATCGGGGGTCATCAAATGGCCAGCGATGTCTGCCTCCATGGACGATCTGAAGGGCACCAGCAGGGTGCTAGAGGAGATCCAGTTAAGGCACCATCCCATTCAGACTTTGCTGCTTCCTCTCAGGCCACTCACACCCGTCTTAGTCCCCTCCCGTATGCTCCCTCCTTCCTGGTCCCTCAGGCCGCCTCCCCCCGCCATCTCCACTGCCCGCCATTACCCTTCCCCTCAGCCACCCGGGCCGGCCCCTCAGCTTCACCCCCTCCCCCAGGCTGACCCCTCCTCCCTGTCCCAGTGTCCAGCCTAGGTCCGACCCCCCGACCCCCCGGGCCTCTCCTCAGAAAGGATACAACTGGAGCGGTGCTGGTCTTGGCATCCTGGCCATGGGCGCTGGCTCAGCAGCTGCTCCCCCCACAGGAGACTCGAGAGCCTGGGCGGCCTGTGGCGCTTCGCTGGGAACAGCACCGGGCTCCCCGCTGCCGCCTCTCCCGGGGCCCCCGTGGTCTCCAGGGCCATCTTGGCTGCCAGGGCCTCCCGGACTGGACTGGCCTTCTCCATCTTCGGCCACACGGCCCAGGACAGGGTCGTCAGCCTGCATGTCCCCTCAGCCTCTCCTTCCTTCTGAGATCCGCTGCACCTCCGAGGCGCCCAGGTTCTGCAGGAAGCTCCGCCCCCTAGTGGGTTCCCCCACATGAAATCCCCAAATCGCATGCGCACACAGGCCTGTGCCATTTGCCAGCAACCCGACCAATGAGTGCCCTGGGCATGTGACTGTTTCCCGCCAAGTCTGCCCAGCAACATGCTGGCGGGTGAGTCTCAGAGCCTCTGGGGGTGCCAGAACGAGGTACCCTCTAGGGGGCGCATCTTGATGCTGCGGGTCCCTGTCATTGGTCTCAGTGGGTCAGGCGCCTCTGGCCAGTCCCCGGGGGTCTCGCCTGGGCCCTGCCCGCCCTGCCCACGTGTACCCCCAGCTCAGACCCTGGAGGAGCCGGGATGGATGGGCCTTGCTCCTGCAGCACCATGGCTCACCCCGGGCACTGTCACTTAGTGCTGCCGCCATCCTGGGGGAGGGGAGCTGCCAGCCCCCCTGCCTCTGCCCGGCACGCACACTGCCCTGTCTCAGACCTCAGGCTCGGGCGGGCTGGGGCCCGCTGCTCAGGGGGACCAGCACGTTGGACAAAAGCACAAAAGGAGCGGGAGCACCGCCCCTGGGACATCTCCCCGCACCTCTGCCCTCTGTTGGCTCAGCCCTCATGGGGCTCGCCCTCATTTAGAAGGAAAGTCTCCCCACTCTGGGCGTGGGTTAGGAGGAGGCAAGAGATGTCAGAGGAGCCAGGAGCCCTCAACTGGTGGGTGACCCTGTGTCTGCTGGTTTGCTGGGTGCTGGTTTACTTCTTTGTCTGTGTGGGAACCATGTGAGACACACCTGGACACCTGATAGTCAAGGCCAGTGAAGCACAGAGGCCTTGTTGTTAATACACCGGATGTCCAAGGCCACCCAGAACATGGGAATCTTAATCAGGCTGACATACCATAAGCAGGTGCAAGGACACATGGTACGCTGTGCCCTTCGGTAACCCAAATGATTGATGTCATTGTGGGTAACTAGCCTTCTTTGTCTCTGGAGTAATATACATTACTGCCCAGCTAGTCTGCTAGAGAGAGTGGGCTGGGGGCTCGGGGGAAGGCTAGGGAGCTCAGACGGAGCTGAGAGCTGATACTGCTACAATGTAAGGCTAAGAGCTCATAGAGAGCTCAGCTATAGCTACCATGAAATAGATGGGACAGATGAGCACTGAGGTCATAAGCTCTTGTTACATATCTCACTGAGTCACGGGGGCAGGGGGCGTAAGTGTGTGAAGGAATGCATTCACATTTATACTATTCATTTGTATAGGATATGAATGGTTTATAATGAGTAGGTATTTATGTGTTATACACACAATAAAATCAAAGTGAAAATACCAGAAGAACATATAGATGAACTTTGATGTTTGGACAGGGAAAGGCTTTCATAAGCCTACTACTAACAATGGAATTACAATAATCGATAACGTGACCCTGGCCAGGTGGCTCCAGTGTTTGGAGCATCTTCCTGTACATCAAAAGGTTGCGGGTTCAATTCCCTGTGTGGGCACATCCTAGGTGGCGGGTTTGACTCCCAGTTAGGCTCATCAGAAGGCAACTGATCTTTGTTTTTCTCTCACATCGATGTCTCTCTCTCCCTTGTTCACTTCCTCTCCCTCTAGAAATTAATAAGAACAACCCTGAAATGAGAATTTTTTAAAAATAAGCAATTACATGCTTTGAGTGATTACCTTGTTCCAGTCACTGTTCTAAACACTAAACATGAATGGCCTCATTTCATCCTGAAATGCAGCAACATTTTCATTGTGGTGATCTTTAGTAGAGAGATGATGGGTAATTATTTTCTTTTCTAAACATGCCCATATTTTGCTCTTTTTGACAATGAGCATGGATTACATGTGCAACAGAAAAAAAATTTAAGAAAGCTACTCAGCAATTGTGGTTCAGAAAAACTTCTAATTAGTTCCCAAGTGAACTACTTTGCTGAAGTTTGAATTATCCTCGTCTGTTCACTGGGGGCCAATCTTTCCCTTGAAAGTGCTTGTACTTGTCCCCTTCTCTTGATGCAGGTAGGAGGACTGTGATGAAGTCCCTGAAGTCACGGAGCCTGGGGACCCAGCCTAATGACTGTGGGGCCCGTGTGGCACAGCCCTGCTGTCCTCATGACTTCGAGCTGCTTCCCAAGAGCAATCCTTTCTAAACTCCACACACAATCCCCATGTGACATGGACACTTATTCCTCTAGAGACAACTGCAAGTTTGCTGTCATCATCATTTCATCAGGATGACACAAGGTAATATTTTGCTCTTCTAATCCTTCCAAGTATTCCAGTACACGTGCACCTGTCTTCATTAGCAAGAAACACATGCACACGCAGCTACATATTAAGGAGGTGCTCAGCATATCACAGCCTCTTGTGTCCACGGCGCCAGGTCTAGCTTAAGCCCTCTGTCTGCCCAGCGGTTAAGGGTTTTGCATTTCTGAATCAAAGAAGACTTGTTTGGAATGTAGTAAATATATTTAAAAATGCACTGGGCATAATATGTAATGACTAAGCCTAAGAGGTGTCAAGGCCAGGGAGTATATATTCAAGGAAAGTGATGGTTAAGTCATCAAGGATCTTTGTACCAGTTGCAAGATACCCAACACCTTTCCTGTTGAGTATCTTCAAATCAGCATAGCCACCCGAACTTGCATGTCCTGAAGGCACCTGGATCCCAGCTAGCCCCCAAATGACCTATTTTCCCTACCTCCAATGTTCCCCTCTCTTTCATGTACTGTCTCAGTCACAGTGATTTTCACAGCCTCTCAGTCGCTCATCTCACCTCCCATCAAATCAAACCCCTAAATGTGTCCTAGCCACCCTCCCTCGCCCACCTTAGTCCAGGATGGCATCATCTCTTACCCTACAGATTTGTAAACACTAATATAAATGGAGCCACCTTGTTTATTTTTTTAAATATTTTTATTGATTTCAGAGAGGAAGGGAGAGGGAGAGAGAGTAACATCAGTGATGAGAGAGTATCATTGCTTGGATGCCTCATACACACCTCACAATGGGGATCCAGCCCACAATCCAGGCATGTGTCCTGACCAAGAATCGAACTGTGACCTTCTAGTTCATAGGTCCACGCTCAACCTCTGAGCCATGCAAGCCGGATTAAATGGAGCCACTTTAAAATGCAGCTGGAGCTAGCATGCCAGAGGGCTGCCTTGTATGTCTTTTGCCTGGAATCTTTGAGAAGTTAAAGCAGGGCAAAATAACATTGGGACTGGGCTTAGGGAATCCTTGTGTCCCAAGGAGCTGTTTAGAAACAAGACAAAGCAGATATTATGATTACTGGGCTGAAAATTAAAAACACAGTTTAGCATAAACATCACTATATTATCTATCTGTACCAATAGAAATTCCTTCCTTCTTTGGATGTAACTGCCCCCCCCCTTATCTTTCTCATAAGTGCCCATTTCCTCTGTCTCCTCATCGGAACGCTACTTGGGCTTCTGAATTAATAATGGCTATTCTTATTGGTTCCAATAAATTCTTATTGGTCATACTCTGGAAGCCTTATTTGTAGGTTAACAGACTCTTAGGGCCGCTTCCATCTGAAAAGAACCCTTCCAAGTACACATGTGCATGTGTGCATGAGTAACAAGCACACACTCAGCAGGCGCTCTGCACAGGACAGCCTCTTGTCTCCATAGCACCAGGTCTAGCATAAACCCTCTGGTTGAACAGCCGTTAAGGTCTTTGCATTTCTGAGTCAAACTGCCTTGCATGCCTTAATGCTGGGTATGGTAGTGGGTTATCTTTACTTCCCTTCTGAACCCCCACACTCACCCTCACAGAGGGTTAAGGCCTTCACAGTTCTGAATCAAACAAGACTTGCTTGGAATGTAGTAAATACACTGAGTGGCCAGATTATTATGATTTCTGAACGCATAATAATCTGGCCACTCAGTGTGTGTGTGTGTGTGTGTGTGTGTGTGTGTGTGTGTGCATGCAAATTGTCCCCTCGACCAGGAGTTCAGCCAGCAGGCAGGCAGGCAGGCAGGCCGGCCAACCGCCCATGTCCCCTCCCCCTGGCCAGGCTAGCTGGACCCCACTCAAGCATGAATTCATGCACCGAGCCTCTAGCCTGGCCAGGGGGAGGGGACATGGGCGGTTGGCCAGCCTGCCTGCCTGCCTGCCTGCTGGCTGAACTCCTGGTCGAGGGGACAATTTGCATATTAGCCTTTTATTATATAGGATATACACTGAGTTGCCAGATTATTATGCATTCAGGGATCATAATAATCTGGCCACTCAGTGTATATCTCATAACATATTAGGCACAATAGGTAACGATTAAGTCTAAGAGGTGTCAGGGCCAGGGAGTATACATTCAAGGAAGGTGATTGTCAAATCAGCAAGGATCTTTTTACTAGTTGCAAGATATTCAACAACTTTCCTGTTGAGTATCTTCAAATCAGCATAGCCACTGAACTTGCATGTCCTGAAGGCACCTGGATCCCAACTAGCCCCCAAATGACCTCCTGGGCATGTGGCTGAACCCATGCTATTTTTTGCTCCACCTGAAAGGGGGGCACACTATACTGTCAGACTCCTAGCTGGGAGTGACAGGACCCCCTGTCTTTGCCCCTCCCCCAATGTTACATGTGTCTGTGTGCATGTGAGTGTATATTGTGTCAGGGACACTCACACTAGACCTGTCTTAAGTGGGAACTGGACCAAGGCAGTCATCAAAAAGGGGTGAGGGCCCAGCCAGCATGGCTCAGTGTTTGGGTGTTGACCTATGAACCAGGAGGTCACTGTTCCATTCCCGGTCAGGGCACATGCCTGGGTTGCAGGCTCGATCCCCAATGTGGGGCATGTGGGAGGCAGCGGATCAATGACTCTTTCTCATCATTGATGATTCTATCTCTCTCTCCCTCTCCCTTCCTCCCTAAAATCAATAAAGATATACACTGAGTGGCCAGATTATTATGATCTCTGAACGCATAATAATCTGGCCACTCAGTGTATATCCTATGTAATAAAAGGCTAATATGCAAATTGTCCCCTTGACCACGATTTGGACCAGCAGGCAGGCAGGCCAACCGCCCATGTCCCCTCCCCCTGGCCAGGCTGGCTGGACCCCACCCATGCACGAATTCATGCACGGGGCCTCTAATATATATATATATATATATATATATATATATATATATATATATATATATATATATATACTGAGTGGCCAGATTATTATGCGTTCAGAGATCAGAATAATCTGGCTACTCAGTGTATGGTAGGAAAAAAAGTGTGAGGAATTAAATGGCATCTGAGCTTTGCCTTAAAGGAAGAGTGAAGGTTAGATAAATGGCAAAGAAAATGGGAGAGTGCATTCCAAGCAAGGGAACTGTTTGGGCAAAGAAGACTTCAGGACCTTTGCCTTTTAAAACTCTTTACTATGGAAATGATACATCTCCACTCAAGGAGAGAAAAATAGCACTTAAATACACACCTACCCTTCACCCAGCTTCCACATTTGGCAAGATTTTACTTGTTTATTTTGAAAGAAGACAAGTAGCTAGGGGTGACAGCAGTGGGAGCTAATATTTCTTGAAGTAATAAAAGAAGCACCCACTTAAGCTTGTCCAAATAGAGGGGTGCCATTGCACCCTTTGTAAGGGCATTATATGGCCCAGCAGCTCAGGGCCCACGTGGGGCTGCAGTGGGGTATTGTGGGCAACAAATAGCTACTGTTTTGGTCGCTGTATGTGTCCCTCTCATTCCCATTCTCCCTCTCCATAGCCATATGGGATCAATTTAGAGATCACTGCCTTCCCTGGGATCCACCTGGACTCACCATCTAAGTTTCCTGTAGCCCCCCAAACCTTCCAGGCTGCAGCCTCTCCCAGCTCTGAGGGCACCGAAGGAAGTGCATCCTGAGGGTGAGGGAGCAACATGGAAGGACCCAGTACCCCATCAGCTCACTAATCCTTGTTTCCATTGATTCGAAAGCTGCCCAGCCATCGCTTTCCATGCTTTGTCCACGAATCCTGACCACAATCCCAGAAGATGGGGAATAGCATTGCCCCATTGGATAGCAACATGAGCCTGTCTTTGGCACAGCACCCGTAGCACTGACTGTGCCCAGGAATCTGCTGGTGTGTAAGCTTCTGGACAGAGCCTCTAGGGCAGCAGTTACCAACCGGTGGTCTGCCAACCACTGGTGGTCCGTGAGGTCTGAAAGGTGGGCGACCGCTGGCTTAAGGAAACCTTTGGAGCAGTGGTCACAAACCAGTGATCTGCGGACCACTGGTGGTCCCTGAGGTCTGAAAGGTGGGCGACCGCTGGCTTAAGGAAACCTTTGGAGCAGTGGTCACAAACCAGTGATCCGCGGACCACTGGTGGTCCCTGAGGTCTGAAAGGTGGGCGACCGCTGGCTTAAGGAAACCTTTGGAGCAGCGGTCACAAACCAGTGATCCGCGGACCACTGGTGGTCCCTGAGGTCTGAAAGGTGGGCGACCGCTGCTCTAGGGGATCCTTCTGACCAAAAGGCAGCAGGGCTGGCACTAGGAAAAATGATCTACATGGTTCCTGTCCTCCCAGATCTGCCACTGCCATTGGGGAGTGGCCCTCTGGTGGGTCTGGGGCCTCTTTGCTGTGAAAGATGGGGTCATCGCCTAGGCATCACGAGGTGGGTAGGAGGAGCTGCAAATCAAGGAGACAGGCAAGGTTGGAAATAGCTGATGCTCACAGGGTTTTTCTGTGTCAGTAAGGAATGCTTTTGGGGCTTACACTATCAGGAAATATATTGTTGACTGAATGTGAAGTCCAGAGGGAGAGGGTCATCACACTGGCTTACTTGTCCAATGAAGGGTCATCAAGGACCCAGTCCCCCCATTCCTGACCCTTTTAGCAGAATGTGGGTGTTCCTAGGTTTGGTGTTGGGGCAAGTCACTCCTTCCTGTGACTAGCTGGTAACAATTGTGTTAAATAAAGTTGTTTCGGTGCCTAATCCCCCAGGCTAATGTGTGAGCTCCTTGAGGGAAGGGTCTGTGTTGCTTTTCGTAGCCCCAGTGCTATGCCCAGTGCCTGTTACACACAAGGTGCCCAGTCATTCATTCATTTGTTTTTTAAATATATTTTATTGATTTCAGAGAGTCAGGGAGAGGGAGAGAGAGACAGAAAGATCAATGATTAGAAAGAATAATTAATTGGCTGCCTCCTGCACGCCCCACACTGGGGATCGAGCCCACAACCCACACATGTTCCCTGACCCGGAATCAAATCATGACCTCCAGGTTCATAGGTCGACGCTCAGCCACTGAGCCACATCAGCCAGGCCATTCATACATTTATTCCTTCAACAATTCTTTCTTGCTAAGTGCTATGATGGAGGAAAATTCAGGGATCCATGGCACATAGCCCAGCCTGTGGGGTGGGAGTGGGGTCAGCAAACACTCTCTCGAGATCTTTACATCTGACATGAGTCCCTGAACACAGAGGCCTCAGCTCAGCAGGGTTGAAGGCTTTCATGCAATAGCAACCAGGGTTGGAAGGTAAGCCAAAGCTCATGGGACTCACGGTTTGATTACAGCTTACTGAGTACCTGTTACGTGACAGGCCTCTGGTAACAGAGATTAATCATACCTCTTGCCTGCAAGTGCCCCAGGCCAGTCAGGGACAAATCATTTCAGTGCTGGGTGAGGAGTAAGCCCTTGAGGCCATGGTGGAGAGACACAAGCAGGGCAGGCCAGGTAGGAGGAAGGGCAGTCTGCACAGGCTACCAGGAGCAGGTGGCCCTTTAAGCAATGCAAGGAGGGGGAGTCACCTGGCCCAGAGGCTGGACGGGTGGACAGTGAGTGAAATGCCTTAGTGAGGATGGTGAGCTGATGGGGCAGAGCAGGTCACAGGCCCCCGGGGCTGCTGCTGTTTGGTTTGCACTGTTTATCTCAAGTGATCGCTACCCTCTGGCTTTCCTAGAGAAGCCCGCCTGGAAGTGCAGCTTCTGTCCTGGCCGGGCCTCCAGCCCCTGCTCTCTAGGGGGGAGGGGGAAAAGGTCTCTGAGGACCCGGCCTGCTCTGACCCCTAATGGTGGCTTGCAGGGTGTCCCCCAGCACCAGCTGCCTCCTCAGTATCAGAAGATCCTTGAAAGACTCAAGGTGTTGGAGAGGGAGATTTCAGGAGGAGCCATGGCTGTGGTCGTTTTGTGGTGATGCAGGGTTCAGTTTCTGGGAGGCTCTGCCTTTCCACTCCTTCACGTTACCTAGCTTGGGCTTGGGAGCTCCTTGAATTGATCCTCGCTAACTCCTTGTCCAGAGAAGTGGTGCCTTAATGGTTTGTTTGGGCATCTCATGACCTTCTTCCTGGCGGTGTCCATGCCTCTGACAGTGTCCCAGAGGATGAACGTAATTGTCCAACAAGGGACACCCCCAGTACAGCCACGTTTTGGAAAGCCTCAGGATTCGTTCCATCTCTGTGACCATAGGAAAGATGTGGTAAGGTTCAGGGGCATGCAGAACCTTGGAGCAGCCCTCAGAGGGGGGAGTGGAGCCACGAGGTGGGCAGTGAGATGACCCACTGGGTTCTTGTAAGGGGCCAGGTTAGTCCTGGTGGACTCCACTTTGCCCTTCACCTGGCTTTAGGCTGCTGCCTCATCTGGTTAGAGCTCTCCAGGAGTCTCCTGAGGGCACCCTTGACTTCCTTGTTCCTGAGGCTATAGATCATGGGATAGAGCATGGGAGTTACATTGGTGTAGATTAAGGACACAATCTTGTCCTGTTCTGGGGTGTAGCATGACTTGGGGCGAATGTAGATGAATATTGCACAGCCATAGTGCAGAAGAGAGACCAGCAGGTGCCCGGCACAGGTGGAGAAGGCCTTGCTTCTGCCCTGGGCTGAGTGAATGCTGAGGATGGTGGTGATAATGAAGCCGTAGGAGAGCAGTATCAGTAAGAAGGGAATCAGCAGGATGAGCAAGCAGACCACGAAGACTGCAATCTCATTGGCTCGTGTGTCTGAGCAGGCCAGGAAGAGCACAGCAGGGATGTCACAGAAGAAATGATTGATCTCATGGGACTGACAGAAGGGCAAGAGGAATATTAGCGTGGTAAGTGTGAGTGAGAGTGCAAAGCCACCGACGCATGCCAGAGCCAGCATCTGCAGACAGAGGGCCCTGGTGATGATGAGTGTGTAGCGCAGGGGCTTGCAGATGGCCACGAAGCGGTCATAGGCCATCACAGCTAGGAGGAAACACTCTGCTCCCCCCAGAGCGATGAAGAGGTGCATTTGCAACGCGCAGCCCAGCATGGGCATCCGCTGGCTATGGGACAGGAAATTGGCCAGCATGTTGGGGACAATGACCAATATATAGCAAATTTCAATGGCGGACAGATTGCGAAGAAAGAAATACATGGGGGTCTGGAGGCAGGAGTCAATGAGGGTGATGAGCACAATGGTTGTGTGGCCTGTTAGGGTGACAAGATGCATGACTAAAAAGAGTCCAAAAAAGAAGATTTGCAGTTCAGCCAGATCCCCAAAGCCCAAGATGATAAACTCTGAGCTTAAGGTGTGGTTTTTCTGCAGTGGGGCCATCCTGTATTCCCCTGTCGAACTCCTGGGCTGGAAAAGGCAGATTTCTAGCAGTTTTCTAAGTTGTGGGAGACTCTGCAGCCCTTTCCACAGACGGGAGTGTAGCCACCTCTCCAGGGCCTCCAACCCACGTTGCCAGGCTTGGCTCTGGTCTAAGTTCATGAGCTTCTTACATTCTGCCCTCTGCTCACTGAGAATAAAGAACTGCTTTTGTGATGTCACTGTAGTTCACCTGTTGAATTATTTAAAAAATGAACTGGGATAAGTAAAGTCCACACTTGGAGTTTTTTTCATAGACCCCAATGATAGCCTTTCTGTTTATATTTTGAAGAGTTGTCTGGGTGGGGAGGCGCTGAGGTTGATGTTATTAAATAGGTTTAAATAGAGGAGACTGGCCCTAATTCCTGTAGGATATAAGGTGTGGCAGGTTTATATTAAACACACTTTTGACCTTGTGCACTGGCTATATGGTCCCTTCTTTACCACCCCCACCACACAGTCTCCCAGGACGACAGCATCCAAAGGGCCGTCAACACAGTGCCCAGAGAGCAAGAAGTGTAACCAGCAATAGTTGCTGCTTCTCCTGTTTCAGCTCTCCTCAGTTGCGGGGAGGCCCCAGCTTATGTGTCATCTCCTTCCAGACACCTGCCCTGACGCCTAAGCTGAGTTAGTCCCTCCTTTAGATATCAACAGCTCTCCAGGCTTCCCCAACCTTATTACTCACTATTGAGTCCTGTAATTCTTTGATTATTTGTCTGTCTACCTCAACAGCCTGGGAGCTCCGTAATGGCCAGAATGGTGTCTCATTCAACTTCTCAAATAGTGGCTGGCACATACCAGAAGCATTGATCATGCTTGTTGAATAAATAGATGCCTCTTGCTTTTTTTCTGCATCCTCTAGAGTTAGTACAGCATCAGGCATTGAGGAGGTGACTAACAGATATGCTTGAATACATGGCTGAGTAAAAGCAGGGAATCTTTCACGTAATGGGGATGGCTGAGGTCATGATCGTCCAGGGAGGGTGTGGAGTGAGAAGAGCAGAGGCACAGGGTGGGCCAGGTCAGAGGGTGGGAGCGAATAGGACGGAGGTAAGTGAGAGTCAGGGTGGAAATAAGAATTCTCAGGACCATGGGGCATGAGTGCCTGGCAGCACAGTGACTTTGAATGCTCTGTGTCTAGAGTGTGGGAGCAAGGGGATAAGGCCAGGCAGCTTCCTGGACTATGGGGACATGTTCACTTAGGACCCAAGTTATAATAGGAAGCCTTGTGTTTAGCCTTCAGTTTCTTCCTGTGTGTCCCTCCTTCCCAGCAGAAGAGAGGACAAGATTTCTAAAGATTCTAGAGAGCTAACAAACGTAAAAGTAATAGGAGGTAAGGGTCCCGTGGAAGGGGAGTTGTCACCTAAAGCACAGGAACTCACTTAGGGACATCCAATTTCTCCCAGGGCTACTGAGACTCAAAGTGGGCTCGGCAAAACCTGAAAACCCATTCTGATGACAGGCCCAGCTGATTGTTGTGATTCCAATTTTGCAGCCACTTGCACGTTTCCCTGAGTATCATTTTGGTTTCTATTGAGCTAATGGGCATCTGGAGTCTTTGAGCTGGACGGGTCTCTAAAGGGCAACTTGCACACTCCTCCCTTCAGAACAGCTGCTCATGAATTCTTCTTCCCCATCAATGGCCCTGTCCAGAAATCACACAGCCCAGCCTGAATCTCCTCCTCCACCACCTCCCCCGCTCTCAGCTTCTTGCTTGTTCTATGATAACTGTCTATGGGTGAGAGTGTTCTTTCTGGGTTGGTATTTATCTTCCTTGGACTTGGACCCTTGGTTTTAGCTTTGCCACACCAACTCACTTCCACTCTTTTTGCCATGAAAGAATGTAGGGACTTCTTGTTTGATTTGGGCCCTAAACCTTGAAAATATTGAAACACAGAAATGGAATTGAAAGTCACACATGATCTAAACACTTAAAAGGGAGAAGTAAAAGACAATGTGAAAGTTGCTGCTCCTTCAATGATGCTTCCCACTCTCCCAGACATTCTTGGCTGTGAGGTTCAGTTCCTTCCCTGGTTTGTCCTGTGCATATAAACACACAGACTTCACACATGCACACCCTCACACACATGTACACACATGTATGCACATACTACACATGCACACACAGTTATGCATACACACATTCGCATGTACATGCACGGATGCACATTCACACATATGTGCATGCACACATACACACACTCACACATGTACACACATACACAAAACCAAACATACTCATACATATACACACATATAGGCACACACAATACACAATGCACATATGAAAGCATACACACTCACATATACACATATTCACACACTTACAAGTATATATATACATAAACATTCACTACACTCACACATTACAAAGATTAAATGAGATCATAGTGTACAAACCTATTGCCCTTAGTGTTTTGACCTAATAATATGTCTGGGAGAGATTTTCAGCCAGTACATATTGGTTGACTGCATTCTTTTTAACTGCTGCATTTTACAGTATGGATGCATTATAAGACAATTAATTATAATTTAAATAATAACAACATAATAACAAATATGGTCTATAAACAAAAGTAAATAGAAAATCAAAATAAATGACAACTTAATCAGTCTTTTATTACTTTGGCACTGAAGAGATTTTTTAGCTATTTATCACACTCCATGGTACAACCTCACAGAGAGTGTGGGGCAACTGCCCCTCTGGGAATATGACTGGTGTGTCCTCCCTGCTCTTGTTTCATGCCCCTTGAACAGCCCTGGATAACAGACTTGGTGTTACCTGGAAGGGGCAGATCAGTGCTTGAAGTGGAAATCCGGGGAGAAGCCCTGTCAGGGATTCTTCTGTCACCATCTGCGGTTAGTGAGAAGTGCAGGAAGGAGAGCAGCGGTGGGGTGAGTGGCCTGGAGCTGGCGGCACAGATTCCCAGAGCCCAGAAGGCGGCTTTCCTGCATGTCTGGACCACAGGGAGCAGCCCTCAGAAGTATTAGGAAGGGAGTGTCCTTAGAGGAGGTGTTACACTCTGTCACTCACGTTAAATAGAAGTGAAGGCAGGCCTCCAGAAGTCCTAGGGGAGAGGTCAGGAAGGAGGCCATCCCTGTGGTCCACCCCACCGAGGGGAGTGCTTTCCCCAGGTCACAGCGCAAACCCAATTACTTACATTTCCTTTGCAAAAGATAGAGTAAAAATGAAACTAGACCACCTTCTTGCATCATAAATAAACTCAAAATAGATTAAAGACTGGAATGTAAGACCCAAAATCATAAAACCCCTAGAAGAAAACATAGGCAGTAAACTCTCTGAATTGCTCTTAGTGATGTATTTTCTTATATATCTCCTCAGACAAGGGAAACAAACAAACAACCAAAAAAAAAAAAAAAAAACCACACAAAAAACAACAAAAACAAAAACCAAAAAACAAACAAACAAAGAAAGCAAATGGGACTACATCAAACTAAAAAGTTTATGCACAGCAAAGGAAACCATCAACAAAAGGCAAAGATAACCTTGGGATTGGGAGAACAGATTCACCAAAGATACATCCAATAAGAGGTTAATATCCAACATTTATAAGAAACTCATATGCTATAATTTATAATTAGCACCCCCCCAAACAATCAAATTAAAAAACAGGCAAAGGACCTGAATAGACACTTTTTTTCAAAGAGGATATACAGATGACCAATAGGCATATGAAAAGATGCTCAATATCACTAATTATCAGTGAAATGCAAATTAAAACCTCACACCTGTCCTAGCCAGTTTGGCTCCGTGGAGAGAGCATTGGCCTGTGGACTGAAGGGTCCCAGGTTCGATTCTGGTCAAGGGCACATGCCTGGGTTGTGGGCTTGATCCCCAGTAGGGGTGTGTAGGAGGCAGCCGATCAATGATCCTCTCTCATCATTGATGTTTCTCTCTCTCCCTCTCCCTTCCTCTCTGAAATCAATAAAACCTCACACCTGTCAGAGTGTCTATCATCAATAAATCAACAAACAACAAGTGCTGGTGAGGATATGGAGAAAAGGGAACCCTAGTGCACTGTTGGTGGGATTTTAAGTTGGTGCAGCCACTATGGAAAGCAGTATGGAGGTTCTTTAAAAAATTTTAAAATACAACTGCCTTATGATCCAGCAATTACACTTCCGGGTATTTACCCAAAGAAACCCAAAATACTAATTCGAAGAGATATATGTACCGTTATATTCATTGCAGAATTATTTACAATAGCCAAGATTTGAAAGCAGCCCAAGTGCCCATCAGGAGGTGAGTGGATAAAAAAGCTGTGGTATATTCACACAATGGAATACTACTCAGCTGTAAAAAAGAAGGAAATCTTACCTTTTGTGACAACATGGATGGACATAGAGGCTATTATGCTGAGTGAAACAAGTCAGACAGAGAAAGGCAAATACCATATAATTTCACTTATATGTGGAATTTAAAGAAAAAAATAAATGAACAAACAAAACAGAAACAGACTAATGGATACAGAGAACAGACTGATGGTTGCCATGTGGGAGGGGGTTAGGGGCTGGGTGAAAAAGGTGAAAGGATTAGGAAGTACAAATTGGTAGTTACAAAATAGTCACAGGGATGTAAAGAACAGCATGGGGAATATAGTCAATGACATTGTAATAACTATGTATTGTACCTGGTGAATACTAGACTTATCGGGGTATCACTTCGTAACTTATATAAATGTCTAACCACTAGGCTACACACCTGAAACTAATCCTACATAATAAAATGGTAATATGTAAATTACCATCACTCCGCTACGCCCACGATTGGGCCAGCAGGAGGCGCAGGGGGCGGGACTCAGGGTGGCCGGGGTAGCTGATTGGGCCAGCAGGACGCTGAGCTCGCGGCGCCACTGGCGCCTCGAGCTCAGCGTCTGTGCCATGGCTGCCGGAGGCTTTCGGAAGGCCTGGGGCACCGGCGGACAGCCGGCCAGGTCCCCTGCGATCAAAGGCCAAAGCGGGGGACCTGGCCGGCTGTCTGCTCCGGCGCAAGGCCTTTCGAAAGCCTCCGCAGCAGCCGGAGGCTTTCGGAAGGCCTGGGGCACCAGCGGACAGCCGGCCAGCTCCCCCGCGATCAAAGGCCAAAGCGGGGGACCTGGCCGGCTGTCTGCTCCGGCGCAAGGCCTTTCGAAAGCCTCCGCAGCGCCGGAGGCTTTCGGAAGGCCTGGGGCACCGACAAATAAAAGTTTCTTTAAATGTACATAGGGAACATTTCCAGTACCCCAGAATGTTCTCTACTGTCCCCTCTTAGTCAGTACCATATCCCCCCAATACCAGAATTGATTTCTACCAACTTCGATTAAACTTTTTTGTTCTTGCACTTTATATAAACAGAGCCATACTGTCAAAAAATACAGTATAGATCTTGACAATGTGATTTAACTCAGATCTGCTGAAACTTAAATCCCCATTGTGCAATCACCAGCATGTGACTGGGTCTTGGGCTAATTTTAGAGGCAGAAATGCACAGGCTTGGCTGTATTCGAATCAAGTGATCAAGCCTTGCTAGGAAGAAGCACAAAGTGGTCAATGGAACCCAAGACTGGAGGTCTTTTAAGCCCCTCAACCGCCAACACTAAGATTCTGTTATTTTTTGTAATGCCTACAAGGGGCATTATCAGGGCCTCCATTTTTAAAATGAAGAGTGTATATATATTGAATGATAAATATAACAGATGACATTGTACAATTCAAACAACACATAAGTGAATAAAAAATGAGGGTGATCACCACCACTACCTCCTATTTTTAGGGATTTACAGAGTATAAGATGCCAGGCCCTTTCCCAAACATACCTAGATGTGTGCATATACATACACATATGTAATTTAAAAAAAAAACACACATTGACACCAACCCGGCCAGTCTGGCTCAGTGGTTGAGCGTCAACCCATGAACCAGGAGGTCACGATTCCTGGTCAGGGCACATGCCCAGGTTGCAGGCTCAATCCCCAGTGTGGGGCATGCAGGAGGCAGCCGATCAAGGATTCTCTCTCATTGATGTTTCTAGCTCTCTATCCCTCTCCCTTCCCATCTGAAATCAATAAAAATATATTTAACAAATTAACACCAGATTATACTTATTGTGTGGCAACTTGTGTTTTTTAATCTTAAAAGTGGCAACCATACATAAAAATTAGCCAGGGCTGAAAGACTTTTATTTTGGGCTTTTCTCTAATGTCTTTAAACTTCAACTTGCACGGAGAATTTTGAACTGTATTGTCTCCCCTGAATAAATTTTAACAGCTTCACATTATTCCATGCCATCAAAGTAGCTTCACTGAATGGAGTGAGGGAATAAGAGTTATGAACCTTGGAGAACGCTACTACTCAGCTGACCTAAACTTCCATCTAATACTTTCATCTCCCCAGTCCTGGTGTAGGGGTAGCTCAATGTCTAACCTGCACCACGTTGTGCATCTTGGTAGCAGGACCCAAGATACTTCTGGGGTCCCCTGCATTCATGAAGCAGCCACTTTGGGCTGGCTTCTGCTGGTTTCCATTTTGTTCACCTCCATTGCCCACAGGGCTTGCTCAGAAAAGCCTCCTTAGCACTACTGCCCAAGCCAAGGCCATTGTCATGTCTTAGAATCTGCCAGTCCTCTGAGAGCCAGTGCAGTGCTGGCTTCTAGCAGCAGCAGGAAGAAGGTCCTCTTTCCAGCATTTTGCCACATCCGGACAAAGTAATCAGGACCCCCAAACAGCCCTGTTTGTGCTTAGAATCACATACAATCCCCTTGAGTAATTCCCATACACTCTGTCTCTGATCCTTCCCCCTAGGATCTTCCAACAGTTGACGTTGGGTGTGCACCACTTTTCCAGTCTCTCCACCTTCCTCTTCCCCCTCTCTCTTCTTGGCCACAGTTTCTTTCTTTTCTTAAAATATATTTTTATTGATTTCAGAGAGGAAAGGAGAGGGAGAGTTAGAAACATCAATGATGAGAATCATTGATCAACTGCCTCCTGCACGCCCCCTACTGGGGATTGAGCCCGCAACCCAGGCTTGTGCCCTGACTGGAAATCCACCTATGACCTCCTGGCTCATAGGTCGATGCTCAACCACTGAGCCACATCGGCCGGGCTGGCCACAGTTTTTAACACAAAAGTTCTTCTGCTTCCTAATGGAGTCAGAGGCCATGCACCAGGCTTTGGGAACACCTTCTTGATGTGATCTTATCCTGCACATGTGGAAAACACAGTCACTGAGCTTTCCTGAAGCAAGCTGGCTCCGCAAAAACCAATGGGAGCCCAAGGCAGAAACCTGGTCTGGAGGCAGAGGTCAAGTTTGCAGCAGCTCTTTGGCAAGGACAGTGGACACACCACATGGCCCAAGGCTGAAAGTGCCTGCTCTTGCACCAGGTAGTGCAAACACTCACTTTAGTGCCAGCATTACCTAGAAATGGGCCCCAAAGGGAGGAATAGAAAGTAAGAGGTTTTATTTATTTATTTATAAATATACTAGAGCCCCGGTGCATGAAATTTGTGCACATTAAAAGGAAATTAGAGGAAATAATTTAATATTGCTATTTGCCCTTTCTCTATAATAGAAGTGTCAGAGATGAGAGGAAATTAGTAAAATGTATATGAAAATCTACCTCCTGTCAGAGTCTGGGGCGTGCCACAGGACCCAGAGTCAAGTCCCCGCCCACCCACGCACACCTCAAAATTGTGCCAGACCGAGACCAGGCCGGCCCTACCCTCATTGGGCGAGACCCAGTCCCGGCCTGCCCCACCCCTGTCAAGCCCCTCCAGGCGGGGGGTGCAGCCTCAGGTCCCCTGTCAAGCCCCGCTGGGTGGGGGCCATGGCCTGAGGTCTCCTGTCAAGCCCTGCCAGGCGAGGGGCACAGCCTGAAGTCCCCTGTCAAGCCCTGCCGGGCTGGGGGTGCTGCCTGAGGTCCCCCATCAAGTCCCACTAGGCGAGGGGCATGGCCTGAGGTCCCCCGTCAAGTGCAGCCTGAGGTCTCCAGGCCTGGCCAGACGCCATGCAGCTTCAGGTCCCTGCTGTTCGGTCGTGATGGTACGGCGTCCAGGATAATTTGCATATCCCTCTGTTATTAGATAGATCTTTATTGATTTCAAGGAGGAAAGGAGAGAGAGAGAGATAGAAACATCAATGATGAGAGAGAATCATTGATTGGCTGCCTCCTGCACACCCCTCACTGGGGATCGAGCCTGCAACCTCGGCATGTGCCCTTCACTAGAATTGAACCTGGGACCCTTCAGTCTGCAGGTCGACGCTCTATCCACCGAGCCAAACCAGCTAGGGAAAAAGTAAGAGGTTTTAAAAGAGAAATTTAGCACTTTGAAAGAAAGTCACTTCCAATGAGACCGAAGTAACTGGGGCTGCCACCTTTGCAAATTCCTAGATGTTCCAAAGCAGTGATAGCTCAGCTACCACATGGCTCAAAAGCCTCCAGATTGTCTGCATCTCTTTCCCACTAGACATCCCAGATTCTTGGCCAACATGGCACCGAGTTCTGGGACCATCATTCTGCTGGGACTACAGGGCCAGGGGTAGAGATTTGTGTGCATCCTATTAACTACTTGGACTCTTTAAAAGAGAAAATCCTGGGTGAGTTGGCAATGAAATAACATAATTTCCGAGGCCCTTTCCTCTATGGTGGCCCAGATGCAGAACGCTGGCTCCACTAACCACC
>NC_137071.1:121884616-122037469 GCF_951640355.1 Cnephaeus nilssonii | reverse complement strand
GTGGGGATTCATTTGGTCTTGCAGCCGCCCAAAACACGCCTCAGGTTTAAGATTCCCTTCATAAACTCGATTACCATAGTGGAGTAGCCAGCCTCCCTCTGGTCTTTCCCTGCCCTCCGAGTACCAAGATAGATGTTCAGTCCTGGGATCTTGCCCTGGGTCTGTGTGTCCTAACAATGGGCGAGCCATCCAGGAGACTGATGAAATGGGTCTTGGGAAAGGGGTTATAGGTGGGGGAAATCCTGAGCTGGCCATCTAATTCCATGTGGGGAGGGGTGGCCTGTATGCTAGATGCACACGGACGATTGTGTGAGTGTGGGGACACCCCCCAAAAATATCAGCCAGTCTCATGTACTTGTTTGGGAAACTATGCATTGCACATTGGGGCAAGGAAGGAAAGCACGTGGCTGCAACTCTGGGGTGGCCCCCTTTCTAGGCGATTCAGCTCCCAAATGGCCGCAAACATGACTACCAACAGTTCCCAAATTTAGAGGAGTCAGTTCCGGTGTGGGATAACTTCAAAACCCTACTGCTACAAGCAACCTCAGGATTCTCTGCCTGTCCCAAATCTCCACTCAGAGGCCAGGAAAGCTGGTCAATGAGAATGGTAGGAGGAGATGTTGGGAATATGGATGTCAGCCAGCTAATTTGAAGCATAAGTTTATGTGCAAGACGATGTCAAGCACAGCAGTCAATGAAGACCTTCCTAGGTGTGTCTGATTCCTCCCTTCACCTTCCACTATGGTGTTATCTAATGGTGAAAACTGCCTCATTACCACCACACTTTCATGCCAGGTCACATCCCAGGCCACCATGAGGAGAAATGAGAAGGGAGGGTCTTGGCATGCAAAAGCAGCTCAAGAGTACGGGAATTACCTATTTAAAGTTGACCAGCAAACATATATCTTTCCCCCGCCACTTCCTCTTTCCATGTTTCCTCTCTACACCACGAGCTCTCGGTTCTGGAATGAGCATGTATTGAGCATTCCTCTGTCTCTGCCTAGTGGCTACCCTGGGAGTCTGCAATCAGGCGCAACATTCAGTCATTGAATGAGTAAAGAGAGCAAAGGGTGCTAACATGGCTTGAGATTGAAGGCCTGTGTCCTCCAGACCTGAGTGTCTAACCCCAGGAAAGGATCTCCAAACAGGACTGACGCTGAGCACGGGTTTGAGAGAGGTTCTAAAGCATCTTCTGGCCCTAACTGGTTTGGCTCAGTGGATAGAGTGTCGGCCTCCCGCTCAGGGTACATCCTGGGTTGCAGGCTTGATCCCTGGTAGGGGGCATGCCGGAGGTAGCCCGTCAATGATTCTGTCTCATCACTGATGTTTCTATTTAATCTCGCCCTCTCCCTCCTCTCTGAAATCAACAAAAATATATTTAAAAAGCAAAGCATTTTGGTTCCCTGCTGCTCGGGCTGTTCCACAGTCTCCACTTCTACTCTCTGCAGTGCACAGGGCGAGGCCAACAGGAAGCCCTTCAAACTGAGACACAGAAATAGCAGCCCAGGAAGCCTGCTTGTCTTTTTCTTTCCTTCCGAACTTTCTCCCTCGACCATCTGGACCCTCTCTGCTTCCCCCCTGTTGAGCTTGCTGTGCACATTTCACATTGGAACAACGCTGCCAACTTGGCCTCCAGAGGGGCTACTCCCACATACGGCTCTGTCAACAGCATAACAGCCATTCTAGCCTCACTCAAACGGATACAAATTGTTTATGATCTTTCCAATCTCATGGGCAAAAACAACTCTTTGTTTTAATTTGCATTAAAAAAATATTAGCAAGGCTGAACATATTTTTCTTGGTTTATTTGCCTTTGTATTTTTTTTATGACCTCCATGTCCACATTCATAGATTTGTGGACAAAAAGGGGCCACATACTAACCCTGACAAGCTCAGGGCAGGCCTGCATGGCAGCCTTTCAAACTCAGAGACCTAAAGTAAGCACAAAGGATGTCCCGAAATGGAAATTTACCAACTAAAAGCAGTTTATGGCAGGTGGTCATGTCCTAGGCTAAAATCTTCCCTGACAAAAGTCAGTCTTTACCTTAATTAAGCCTGTCTGTTGTCTTTTTGCATCTACCTTGGAATGTCAAAGTAATTTCATTTTTATGGAGCCCTGTACCACAGCAAAGACCACAAACCCCCTCACAGCTATTGAGTTAATTGTTGACTGTTAACTATCCTGTAGCCACCGGCATAAAGCAGTATGTGTCTATCATTTTACTTTTTAGCCAATCCCAGAGGTTTCCCTGCTTTGCTTTCTCCCACCTCTCTAATCTATCACCAATGGATTTCATGTAACCCACTTATGTCCTCTTTTCATTCATTGAAATGTATAAAGCAGGGTACAGAACTACCATTTTTCCAGAGCATTTTCTCAATCCGTTGAGATTTTGCTTCCCGGCAATTGTCCAGTTTGACTCAAATAAGCTCACAAAAATTCACTACAGGTTTGATTGTTACTTACGTTGATAGATTCACAGCTTACTTTTATATTGGGTTGTTTGCTTGGTCTTGAAAAATATTTGTTAACGAAATTAGCCCCTTCAAATTGAGATGGGTATTTTTCCCATTTGCCTTTTGCCACACATACATTTTATTTTTCAATTTTTTTATTAAGGTATTATATGTGTACATATCTTACCATTGCCCCCCCCACCCCACTCCCATATATGCCCTCACCCCCCAGAGTTTTGCATCCATTGGTTATGCTTATATGCATGCATACAAGTCCTTTGATTGATCTCTTATCTCCCCCACCTCTCCCTAACCTTCCCCCTGTAATTTGACAGACTGTTTGATGCTTTACTGCCTCTGTATCTATCTTTTTGTTCAAGTTTATAATGTTCTTTATTATCCATAAATGAGTGATTATGTAGCCATTTTATTGTTTTTCTCCTCTGGGGTTTCTGAGCTCAAACTAATTTTAACACTCTCAGATAGAAGATATCCACCCGTGTGTTTTTCTAGTTCTTTTAATGTTTAATTTTTCTGTGTTTATTCTTGGAGCCATCTGGTATTTATTTTGAAGTAAGCAGTGAGATAGGGATCCACCTTTGTGTGCACGTGCATGGAAAGCCAATTGTTTAAAGTGTCGTTTATTGGTGTTGGGAAAATTGGAAAGCCACAGAAGAATGAAACTAGACTGTTCTTTAACAACATACACAAAAATTAACTTGAAATAAAGAGCCTATATAATCAAGAGATAATATGCAAACTGACCCTCACTCTGTCATGAGGTCACAAGATGGCTGTGCCCACTGAGGAGGCAGAATTCCCGTAACACAAGATGGCTGCGCCCACAGCTGAGGCGGGGTTCCTGTAACAAGCGATCAGCAGGGACCTAAGGCTGTGTGGCGCTGGGTCGGGGTGGGGGACCTGAGGCTGTGACCCCCCGCCTGGTGGGGCTTGATGGGGAACCCCAGACCACGCCCCCCACCCTGGGCCAGGGGACCTGAGGCTGCGCCCCCTGCCATGGCACCAGGCTGGGACCTGAGGGTGCGCTGGGGGACCTGAAGCTTCACCCCCTGCCCAGTGGGGCTTGACTGGGGACCTGAGGCTGCGCTCCCCCACCCGGCAGGCCTTGACGGGGATGGGGCAGGCTGGGTATGGATCTCGCCCAATGGGGGTGGGGACAGCTGGGTCTGGGTCTCACGCTATTTTGAGGTGCACGTGGGTGGGTGGGGACTTGACTCTGGGTCCTGCTGTGTGCCCCAGACTCTGACAGGAGTCAGGAGTCAGCTTTGGACAACGAGTGCAGAAGTCCCAGATGTTGGGCTGTGAGGTTGCAGCATGAACTTGTTATTTGTTGTCACTCTTTGGCACAAAGGGTCAATCTGTTTGTTCCATCAAGGCCACATTTATAATTGAGGCTGCCCGTAGAGGCTACTCACAACTTCAGTAATGTGGTTGGCATACACCTCTAATTATTTTCCCTGAGGTTTTTCTCGCCAAAATCATTTTGTATTTTCTAAGACTCTCTCTCTCTCTCTCTCTCTCTCTCTCTCTCTCTCTCTCTCTCTCTGTCTCTGATTAATAAGGGCAAGAGAGTTAACCCCCAAGTAAGCTCTCTCCTCCCCAGCTTGACTGTGGATTAGAAAATTGGGATTATTTTCCTGAGTTACATTGTAAACCACATGACACTGGGAGGTGTCTCTCTCTTCCTAGAGTGTTGGCCTTTTTGTGTCCTTAGCAAAAAGACTGGACTTTATTTTTTAAAAAAATATATTTTATTGATTTTTTTACAGAGAGGAAGGGAGAGGAATAGAGAGTTAGAAACATCGATGAGAGAGAATCATCGATCAGCTGCCTCCTACAAACCCCCCACTAGGGATGCGCCCGCAACCAAGGTACATGCCCTTGACCAGAATCGAACCTGGGACCCTTCAATCCGCAGGCCGACGCTCTATCCACTGAACCAAACCGGTTTCGGCTGGACTTTCTTATTTTAAAATATTTTTAAACTTGATTTCACAGAGGAAGGGATGGGGAGTGAGAGATAGAAACATCAATGATGAGAGAGAATCATCGATTGGCTGCCTCCTGCACACCCCCCACTGGGGATCGAACCTGCAACCTGGGCATGTGCCCGGACCAGGAACTGAACTGTGACCTCCTGGTTCATAAATCTATGCATAACCACTGAGCAACGCTGGCTGGGCAGAAGGCTGGACTTTCTTATTACCTATCCTGACATCACTGCAATCCTGAATTGTGGGCAATGGATAGAAGCTGAAGGCTGTAGGGTAACTGAGGACTCTAAAGTCCTTGGCAAGCTTGTGCCTAGAGGGATGTCCTTTGCACCTGTCCCAGGTGGACCTCAGAATCTGGGGACCAACTAGTCAGGAAATGTTGATAGTTATAAAAAAGAAGTGACATTTAGCCTACACCCTGGGGAAAGAAGAAGTATTCACCTCTGCTCACATGTTCATTCACATTGCCTACTTTTCAGAAGTACAAGGGAATTACCTACCAGGCACCCAGTGCCTGAAAAAGTTACCAGGGAATAATCCATTGACTATTGGTATGTACAGCCCTTAGATCCTTAAGGTTATTTTATTTTAATGCCTTACTATAGAGCCCTTCAAGTCACTAATGATTAGGGCTGCTGGCCTCTGTGTGAAGCAAAGCACTCACTGAGCAGTGACCATAATTTTTTCCATCTTCCAGCTGAAATAGAAGTCAACATTTTAGGTAAGTGAAAACATCATGGTTGAAATCAGGCAAACATGTTATGACTTGACAAGAGAAGGGTTACAAAAATACCATTATGTTCATACCAAAGCAAATCTCAAGAAAACAAAATTTGGCTCAAAGTGAGAGCAGAAAGGGACCCTCTTTTTCATTTTCTCCACCATCATCACTGAGAATTTGGCCCTTTTAGTCAAGGAGGCCTGGCTACTGAGCTGGGAGAAGCCTGGCTGATTTGAGCCAGCTGCTCAGCCCCTCTCACAGATACAATTTAGTCATGATTCCATCCTATGCCTGGGGGGTTGGAATGCCATGTTTAGAAATACATGCCACCTATGGAGTTCTCATGGAACATACCAGGGTCTTTTCCTTGGGGGTGATGTTGCCAAATGTCTCAATGATACAGGATATGTTTGAGTGAAGAGGCTACTTTCTTTAGTCCTCCAGATGGAGTCCCCACAACAGAAGATTCAGTGTGCTCACACAAGCACAACTGCATAAGGTTGGAGTTGGCCTGATGGCAATACGAAGTGACCACCTAGCCCGGCCAGTGTGGCTCAGTGGTTGAGTGTCAACCTATGAACCAGGAGGTCACAGTTCGATTCCCAGACAGGGCACATGCATGCCCTGGTTGTGGGCTCGATCCCCAGTGTGGGACGTGCAGGAGGCAGCCAGTCAATGATTCTCTCTCATCACTGATGTTTCTCTCTCTCCCTCTCCCTTCCTCTCCGAAATCACTAAAAATATATTAAAAGAAAAGAAGTGACCACCTTCTAAAATGACTAGCCTGTTTTGTGCCTTACGACATGGCAGCACCATCTTCCCTAGGCGCTTGCTGTGAAACAAGCCCCATCAGTGGCTTTTGAAAGGTTGTGTGGTCCTAGTGCCTGTTCTTCAAGTCCATATGCGCACACCGCTGAGGGTAAATAAAGCCTTTTCAAGGAAAATGCAGGCAGGGATAGTTTAAAATTGTGAATATTTACAATAAACCAGAAATAAAACCTTTACAACTATCTAAACTTATGAAAAATTTCAAATACTAATTTTAAAATGTGTATGTGTGTGTGTGTGTGTGTGTGTGTGTGTGTGTGTGTGTGTGACATAGTTTCACAAAACTCTTGGAGGGAAGTAAGCAAAACTATTTGAAGTCTATTGAGGTTGTAGATAGAACCTTGGCCTTCAGCTCTCTCACTTTTCCCCTCTGAGAGTGGAGCACAGCAAATGGAAGACAGTTCATCCCAGAGTGCCTCCCTCCTCTGTGAGTTCCTCACTGCTGGATCCAAGGGGCAAAGATGGAAACTGCTTCTAGGACCTTTCACTATTTTTAGTATCCAATGCCATAAAAGCTTCAATGTGGGAAATGAAACTGAGAAATGTGAAAAGCTGGAGTCACATGACAGAAATGTGGCTTAACAGCCCTGGGGAACAGCAAGGAGGGCTCATTTCCTTTACAAAACCTGGCTGTCTGAAGACTTGGGTACAGAAGAGGGGTAGGGGGGCAGGCTGGTTTCTCTAGGACTAAGGTGAATACTCTTCTCTCTCATTCTGACTTTGGGACCCTACAATTATTAAACATCTGAAAAGTTGTCTATGTCTGTTTCTTCTCTCATTTTTGCTTCGGGACAAAAGTTGAAAGCCACCAGGAAATGAGCAAGCTGTACTTGAAGCCAGTGGTTCTCAAATTTTAGAGGCACCAGAACACCCCCCCTCCCCGCAGGTCTCTTCTCCCCAATTGCTAGGCTCTACCCTTAGAGTTTCTGACTCAGTAGGCCTGGGGTGAGACGCAAGAGTCTGAACCTCTACCAAGTCCCAGAAGATGCTGATACTCCTGGTCCACAGACCCGACGTAGAGAAGTTGTGCTCTAACCACATGCATCTGTCTGTGGTAACTGAGTTGAGCTAGTTATGAATCGAGTTAGTTCTTTCAACTTTGGTGCCTCCCTCTGTCTACCCCTCCTCATCCGAACTTGAGATGGTCAGATTTTCTCACTCTGTGGATGGTCAGCAGAGACTGATGTATTGGCCTTTGTTTCTTCTCTCTTCCCTCCTCATCTCTGACTTGCTGTAGAAGGAACTGACTGGCTAGTTCTCACACATTCTTAATATCTTTGCTGAGATGTCACTTCTTCCCTGATCAGAATTGGGAAGAAGCAGTCAAAAGCACCCTTCCTGGGTGTTTTGTAGGACCTGGAACCTCCCCAATATGCTACATATAAAATTGTATTATAATAACTAGCCTGCTTCCTTCTCTGTCACTCCCATCAGATAGGGAACCCCTTGAGCGCAGAGACTGTGTCCAGGAGGTTGTTAGTAGTAAGTCTTGGTGTAAGGTGGTAAATTCCTGGACTCTAAAGACATCAGGATAAAGAAGAATGAATAGATATGAGAGATATTGTAAAGGAATATTCTTCTCAATGCCCACTCCACAACAGGTATCTGTAAATGCTTATTCAATTAAATGGACATGTTAACAGAGCTTTTTGACTGATGATATATGAAGGGTAAGTTGAAGAAGGGATCTAACATTTGGTGAGCACCTAATATGTGCCAGACACTAATAAATAGCAAAGTTGAAAATGGCATTGACTGAGAGGGGAGTAGGGCATATGAATGAGCTTGACATTGGTGAAGTGGTATTTAAGGTGATGGCAAATGCCCGGATGGAGGCACACATCTGGAGATTTATTGATTATACATTACAGTACAGTAGTTAGGAGCACAGTCAAAAGCACAGACATGAGAGTCAGACACATGCCTGTAGTCACACCAAGATCACAGATCTCATCATTCGAGTGCAAGGGAGGTCAGTCTAGACATTGCCAACCAAAGAGAATACTTGCAACCAAGTCCAGACAGCACTGGCCAGGCCTGCTAGTCCCACCCACCTGTTCACATGTACCTAAGAATCAGAAAGAAACAAAGAGGCACCCAGCAGGGCAGTACGTAGGGTCCCTCCCTTGGGTACGCCCTGACCGTCCAACCTTCACTTTCTCCTTTCTCTCTTCTCTACCCTGAAGAGTAATAATTTGCTGGTTGAAGATGTGGGAGAAAACCATTGCAGGCCTTTCAGACCCAGCCTTGGGGTGGGAAGGGGCACAAGATCTTGAGTGGTGAGCTCGAGTGAGTAAAACAAAATTGGCCCAAGGACCTTTCCCTGTGCCACCACACTGTCATCCTTCTGCCCTTGAATGACGAGGCAGTTGCTTTCCACCTGTGGTCAGGTACCATTTAGCTTGAAGGGAAATCTCATTGGAGGCTTGGTGGATCCTCTGCTCTCTCTTCCTCAAATATTGTGTTCACACAAGTCCAGGGATTCTAATCCTTTTTGCTAGAGGACTACCTTTTTATGTTCCCAGCAGAGGAATGCAGGGATGGGGGTGGGCTGCTAAAGCTGCTGGTGGCTCAAAGACTGAAAACCTCAGAACATGTGTCAAGGGCTGGTGCAGTTTAATCAACCTGATGGTATAATCAATGCATTCCTTGTTAACAAAGATCTGATTGGTTTGCTTTTTCTCCCACCTGAAGTTGAGGACAGAGAAAATAAATTACCAGGAGATTACAAACCACACCAAAGTGAATGAATTCATTCTTGTGGGACTGTCCAAACACCCCACATCCCAGAGTGTTCTCTTCTGGGCACTGATGTTTCTCTACATAGTAACTTTGGTAGGAAACTGCATGATCATTTTTTCCTGATAGGAGTCAATTCTCAGCTCCATAACTTGTCTTTGTTGGATCTCCTCTTTTCCACCAGTGCGGTGCCACTGACCATGGCGAACTCTCTGCAGAACTTTCCCACCATCTCTTCCAGTTCTTGTTTGGCCCAGCTCACCATCCAAGCCTTCTTGGCACTGGCTGAGTGTTTCCTTCTTGCCATTACGGCTTATGACAGATTTGAGACTATCTCAGACCCACTTAGGTACAACTGGGTCATGCCTTCTAAAGTATGCCTTTTTAAAAAAAATATATTTTATTGATTTTTTACAGAGAGGAAGGGAGAAGGATAGAGAGTTAGAAACATCGATGAGAGAGAAACATCGATCAGCTGCCTCCTGCACACCCCCCCACTGGGGATGTGCCCACAACCCATACATTCCCTTTTCCGGAATCGAACCCAGGACCCCCCAGTCCAAAGGCCGACGCTCTATCCACTGAGTCAAACTAGTTAGGGCTATGTCTTTTTTTAAAAGTCTCACCTGAGGATATTTTTCCATTGATTTTTTTTTTTTTAGAGAGAGTGGAAGAGAGAGGGAAAGGCAGAGAGAAATACTGATGTGAGAGAAACACATGGATTTGCCCTTGACTAGAATAGAGGTATGTGTCCTGACCAGAATAGAACCTGGGACCCTTCGGTCCCCAGGACAATGTACTCTATCCACTGAACCAAACCATCTAGGGATCAAGAATGCCTCTTAGTGGTTTTGTTTGTATGGGTGACAGCCTTTCTGCTAACTGCTATGCCCAATCTGCTCTTTCCCATAAGTTTCTGCAGGCATAATTCTGTAAATCACTTCTCCAGTGAAGTTCAAGCCATCTTTAAATTTCCCTAGAGGTTATGGTGATGGTGTTCACTGTCATTTCAATGCCGGTGCCTTTCGTTTTCATCCTTATCTCTTACCTTTGTATTCTCAGGGATGTCTTAAGATTCCTTTTCCACATGTGGCTCTCAACTGGTTATGTTCAACACTTACTTTAGGACATTAATATATATTTATATGAGACCTCAGACCAAATAGTCTCAAGATGGATGCAAAATTGTCTCTATAGTTTATGCAGCAGTGACTCTAATGCTAACTCCCCTCGCCTACACCATGAGAAATAAGGATGTGAAAGCTGCTTTCAGGACAGTAAATTGTGGGGCCAAGTCCTGATTCCTCGATCACACAACAGCACCGGGGCTTTAGCCACCCTGGCAACTTTGCATTTGTGATTGACACTTCTGAAATGGGAAACGTTTTTGCAAAGCATCTGAATAATGGAAGAAATCATGTGAGAACAGAGATTTGATGGCAAACAAAATATACAACTACAGCATGTCACATGCATCTAAAATAAAAATAAAATGCAAGTTACACATGAGGAGCAATGTTTGCAATATACATAACAGAAATCATCAATAGTCTTTATAGATAAAACCTCTTGAAAGTCATTAAGAAAGAAGGTCAATATTCCATTAAGAAAATGGCCAAAGGACACAAACATGCAATTCAGGAAAGAAAAATGAAACATTCACACTTAAGCAACAACAAAAATATCGCCTTTCATTGATCATATCAACAAAAAGGGGGGCGTACAGTGTTGGTGAGAGTTTGGGGAAATGCATGCAGGGCATATAAATTGGCACAAACTTTCAGAGGGCAGTTTTGATAGCTGTAAACAGCAAACATTTGGGTGGCCCGTTTAGTTGGGGAGGTGGCTCTCAGCTGGAAGGGGCTTTGCCCGCTGCATGCACTGCTCTGAGAGCGCTGGGAGGGCTGTCAAGCCGGACGGCTCTGAAAATACCCACACATGAACAAGATATCGATCTCCACTTTCAGCAGACTCCCACTGCCCACACGAGGAGCTTTCCCCTGCACCCTTCCCAACATTAGGAGAGCTATCACAGTGGGGAAGGTAGGAACCACGAAACTTCACTCTGCCCACCTCGATCAAGACAATGAATCAAAGACAATCAAGTATGACCATCTGAAGGAGGAGGAAAACATCCAAACTTTGTTTATGGATTGTTTGGCTCCGTGTCTGGGTACAAGCACAGAGCGGATGGCAGCTGCATTCTAGTCACACCCCAGGTGACCCTTAAGAAACAGTAGGGCCTGACTGGCGTGGCTCAGTGGATGAGCGCCAATCTATGAATCTGAAGGTCACAATTTGATTCCCAGTCATGGCACATGCCCAGGTTGCGGGCTTAATCTCCAGTGTGGTTCCTTGATCAATGATTCTCTCTCATCATTGATGTTTCTCTCTCCCTCTCCCTCTCCCTTCCTCTCTGAAATCAATAAAAATATTTTAAACAAAAAGAAACAGTGGAAAGGGAAGATCTTACTAAAGGGCAGAACTATGAGTGGTACACCTCATCATTCACTTTGTGGGGAAGGAGAAATAGCTCTGGGTAGGAATACCTATCTATCTATCTACCTATCTCAGTTGAATGATAGCCTCCCCCCCCCCCCTCCCCATAAAGGATAATGTTCCCGAACCTGTGACTAGGTCCTTACTTGGAAATAGGGTCTTTGTCAATGTAATTCAAGTAAAGAGGTTGAGATGGGATCATCCTGGATTAGCCAGGTGGGCCCTAAATCCAGTAAGTGTCCTTATAAGAGATAGAAGAGGAGAAGCCATGTGAAGGTGGAGGCAGAGATTCAAGTTATTCAGCTACAAGCCAGGGGATTCCTGGGGCCACCAGAAGTTGGAAGGAGCAAGCAAGAGTCCTCCCCAGAGCTTCTGGAGGGAGCATGGCCCTGCAGGCACCTTGATTTCAGACTTCCAGAAATAGGAGAGGATGAATTTCTGTTGTTTCAAGCCACTCAGTTTGTGGTAATATGTAATAACAACTCTGAAATATATATTACAGGTACATATATAAATAAAACACAGATATCTGTATATGTATCTATAATAATAAAAGCATAATATGCTAATTAGACTGGACAGGCAAACGGCCTTCCGGATGTCCTTCCAGATGAAGCCACAGTGGTGAGGACCAAGGCAGAGGCAGTTAGGGGCAATCAGGCAGGCAGGAGAGCAATTAGGGGTGATCAGGCGGGCAGGCAGAGTGGTTAGGGGCGATCAGGCAAGCAGAGGGGTTAGGGGAGATCAGGCAAGCAGGCAGAGTGGTTATGGGTGATGAGACAGGCAGGCAGAGTGGTTAGGGGTGATCAGGCAGGTAGGTAGGTGAGCGGTTAGGAGCCAGTGGTCCCGGAAAGCAGGAGGGTGCAGGCCAGGGTGAGGGACTCTCCTGCCCCCGTGCACAAATTTTGTGCACCGGGACTCCAGTATATATATAACATGTTATATATTAATATTATATTAACACATAAATTTAGATAGATAGATAGATAGATAGATAGATAGATAGACAGATAGATAGAGCGAGCCTAATGTCTTGGTCATTTGGTTAGGAACCTGAAGAGAAAGGACTGGAATATTCAGGACCAGGAAGAGGTCTAGAGGGGAGGCTTGTGGATGGATAGCTGGTAGTGGGCATGAAGCATGAAGATTCTTGAACTATGAGCCACTACTGAGCAGAAAGCATCCACCAAGACAAATTGACTTGGCCAGTTCATATTAGCCATCCTTTGTCATGAGCAACCCCAAACTGTCCTGGTGGGCCCATGCTTCAGTGTTCCCGGAAGCCCAAATGGAGGCTCAAGAGTAAAGACTTACCAAGGCTGAACCATCTACTGCTCCCACTTACCAAGGCTGAACCATCTACTGCTGCCTCTGGGTGTCCAACTTGCCAGCAACAGGGACCAATGCTGAGCCCCTGATGAAACACTGTTGCTTGAAGATACTGGGCCCTTTCCATCCAGAAATGGCAGGCTGTGTGTCCTTAGTGGAATAGATGTGATAAATAATTCATTAGGTCATCTGGCCGACCTGGCTCAGTAGTTGAGCATCAACCTATGAACCAGGAGGTCACAGTTCAAATACTGGTTAGGGCACATGCCCGGGCTGCGGGCTCAATCCCCAGTGGGGGGTGTGCAGGAGGCAGCTGATCAATGATTCTCTATCATCATTGATGTTTCTATCTCTCTCTCCTTCTCCATTCTGCTCTGACATAAATAAAGATATATTTTAAAAATAATAATCCATTAGATCTACATGTGATGTTATAAGACAATCTCTAAGGTATATTGTGTAAAAAGCAAGGTGCAGCACAGTGAATATCATCTGCTAAGTTCTTGCTGCTGCAAAACAAAAGAGGGATGTCTGTTCCTACATGCTTCTATCTGCATGTAATTGCTTTGGAAGGATATATAAAAATCTGGTTAATGATCTAGGGAGGAGGATTAGAAGTTAAGTTTAAGAGGGAGAGGCAATGGAAGACAGAGGCATTTGAATGGGAAAGAGAGGAAGGGATGTATGTAAGGGGTGAAGGGCTGTTGGAGATGGGAAATTCTACCACTGGAAGGCCCTATAGAAACCCAGGAAGGGGCCACTCCTCTGATGTCAGGGCACCTTGCTCCAGTAAGCTGGGAACCAGTAGGTTCAGGGGGAAATATGACAAACAACTGGCATTTTCACCCCACTCCACCCCTTGTTGTCTCCCAGCCAGCGTTAGATGTTTGGTGTGTGCCCTTCTATAACTTTAAAAAATATGTTTGCTGCCCTGGCTGGTTTCACTCAGTGGGTAGAGCGATGGCTCTCTGATGAAAGACTGGTGTGTTTGATTCCCGGTCAAGGGCATGTTTCTCAGTTGTGGGTTCAATCTCTGGCCCCAGTTGGGGCATGTGTGGGAAGCAACCAATCAATGTGTTCTCTCTCTCTCTCTCTCTCTCTCTCTCTCTCTCTCTCTCTCTCTCTCTCACTTTCCTCCCTCACACTCTGTCTGAAAATCAATGGGGAAAATATCCTCAGGTGTGAATGAAAAAAAATAATGTTTGCTTACATATATGTATCCACAAACAGCATACAGGACTTGTGTGTGGGGGGGGTTTCATTTACAAATTGTAGCTTACTGTCTCATTTTGAGCCTTCCTTTACAGTCATCACAACGAGATAGGCAGGTTTACGCCCTAGGCCCAGCTGGCAGAAAGCCAGGAACCCGTTAATTGCCCCAGTGCTTTCCTCTCTTACAGCCAATTAGCTGCTAGACTGAAGGACACTGCTGTCTGGGAGCTGTGGACCAAAATTGTGTTCCCTTCACTCACACATTCAAGCTAACAGGAAAGACTGTCCCTTTGGTAACCTTCCCTCATCTAAATGCTAAAAAAACACACCCTTGGGTGGAGATTTAACATGCTAATGAGACATGCAATCCATGAAGAAGCATGTAGTTTCACTGCACAAGCGCCTAAGAGCTCCCACCTCTGCATACTTAGATGTCATCTTTCCCACCTCAACTTCTTTAAAACTGTTCCCCTGGCTTTTGATCGGAGAGGGGCAGCCATTTTTTCTCCCTTCCGACACTGTTTCCCTGCGACTGCACATGAGCTTTGTAATAAATCTCTTGCCTGAGTACTTTGTGTGTGTGTGTGTGTGTGTGTGTGTGTGTGTGTGTGTGTGTGTGTGTTGAGCTCTCTTGATTTCAATCTTGGGAGTTCCCAAGAACCCCAGACACCGGTAACAACAATGTGCTTGAAATCTAGTTAGTTACACAGCCTCATTCATTCCTTGTCACTGCTGCATTTTAATCTACTGGATGAATATGCCCCATTGTATTCATCCATTTCCTTATTGATGGGACTTGAGATTGTTCCTAATTTTTCCTATCACCAGCCTCCTTGGGCATGTGTCCTTATACACATCATTTACGTGCGTATCTCTAGGACCGTGGTCGGCAAACTGCGGCTCTCGAGCCATATGCGGCTCTTTGGCCCCTTGAGTGTGGCTCTTCCACAAAATACCACGGCCTGGGCGAGTCTATGTTGAAGAAGTGGCGTTAGAAGAAGTTTAAGTTTAAAAAGTTTGGCTCTCAAAAGAAATTTCAATCGTTGTACTGTTGATATTTGGCTCTGTTGACTAATGAGTTTGCCGACCACTGCTCTAGGAGATGTATCAGTAATGGGTGTGCTAGGTCACAGATAGATCAGCATTTAAAAAAAAGAATTTTATTGATTTAAAAGAGGAAGGGAGTGTGGGGGAGAGAGAGAGAGAGAGAGAGAGAGAGAGAGAGAGAGAGAGAGAGAGAAACATCAGTGATGAGAGAGAATCATTGGTCGGCTGCCTCCTGCACACCCAACACTGGGGATCGAGCCCACAACCCGGGCATGTGCCCTGATCGGGAATCGAACCGTGACCTCCTGGTTCATAGGTTGACACAACCACTGAGCCTTGCCGGCTGGGCCAGAATTGGCATCTGAAGTTGTAATATACTCAGTTCAAGCCAATGCCTTGATCCAACCCTTCTGCTGATATGATTCACAAGCTAAATGACCCTGGGCAAGCAGCAGCCCCTCTCTGTGGCTGTTTTCTCACCTATACATGGACATAACAGTACATACTTCAATCATAGGACTGTTTCAGGGCTTAGTTAATATTTATCTACAGCATATAGAAGAGTGCCAGGAACCTGAGCTAATGTTGTATAATTTGATGCATAATTTCATAGATTCTGCCCCATTACTTTGCCAACTGCCTGTCCCACTTCACATGCCCATCAACCTTGGGAAGTTTTGCAAGTTGGGTGAGGGAAAAATGATTTGTCATTTTAGTTTACATCTCCTGATGATCAATGGCGAGCATTGGAGTTCTCTCCCTTTCGATTTAACTCAGGGCTCCATAAACTATGGCCTCTGGCCTGAATGTAGCCAGCCAGTAAATTGTATTAGAGCAGATTAGTCTACATACTGGCCAGGGCAGTTTTCCTGTGTTAACCTACACATAAAAGGCCTTTCAAAGTGAGAGGCAAATAACATTTATTTGAGGCCAAAAGAATAGCTATTCAGGAAAGCACTGATTCAGGCAAATAGTGTTCCAATTAGGAGTCAAGGGGAGAGGGTCTTTCTGAGAAAGGCCGGGTAATAATTTCTATTGGTGCGGATAAGAAAACATAGTGATGTTTATGCTTAATGATGTTTTAAATTTTCAGTCCAGTAGTCATAATACCTGCTTTCTTGTTATCTTTGCAAACAGTTCTTTGGGACATAAGGTTGCCCTAGGCCCAGCCCAAAGCTAATTTTTGCCCGGTTTTGATATTCTAAAGGTTTGAGGCAAAAGACAGGCAAGGAGACTCCATTTTATTATTTTATTTATTTTATTTTATTAATTAATTTATTTAATTTTATTAAGTTAATTTATTATTTTATTTTATTATTTTATTTTATTATTTATTTTATTTTACTTATTTTATTTTATTTATGTTATTTTTATTTTTTATATTTTTATTTTATTATTTTTTAAATTTTATTTTATATTTTATTTTATTTATTTTATTATTTTATTTAATTTTTAATTTTTTAAAATTTCTTTATTGATCAAGGTATCACATATTTGTCCTCATCCCCCCATTCCCATCCCACCCCCCCCTCCCCACACATGCCCCCACCCCCCTGTTGTCCTTAACCGCTGGTTAGGCTCATATGCTTGCACACAAGTCTTTTGGTTGATCTCTCCCCTTTACCCCCACCCTCCCCTACCCTCCCTCTGAGGCCCGACAGTCTGATCCATGCCTCCTTGTTTCTGGGTCTGTTCTTGTTCATCAGTCTATGTTGTTCATTATTTCCCCTAGATGAGTGAGATCATGTGCTATTAGAAATACACTTATAAGAACCAAAAATGAGATAAGCAATAATGGTTATGGTGACAGGCAAATGAATCAGTCTGTAGTCAGTTTCTTTCTGGGTCAACAGTTCTTTTGAGACCCAATTTCAATGTCCAACAGTTTCTTATGTGTACATGCTAGCACTGACATTTCAGTTCTGGATGGTGGACAAATGGTGGTAATGCAGGTCCAACCCTCTCTGGTTTGGTCCTGGGCAACCTGCAGTGACGCACAGCTGCTGACTGCTAGTATGGCAAGGCGTCGTCAGCGTCTTCCATCTCTGGACTGTTTCTCTTCTGTCTTCATGGCTGGAGTAGTCCTGTCGATTCCTCTCTGTTGCTGGAATCCACATGGTCTCGGAGTTGTTTTCTGAAAATATACAAACATATTCTCGACCAAAAGTTAATAAAGGAATATTTTCTATAAATTTGACTTGGAATTCTATTTCATTTTTTGCCCAAATGATTTTCCTCTGGCTTGTTTTGACACCTTGTGTGTTTTTCATGGGTGTCTTGCTTTTAGCCTTACAATTAATTTTTTTATTATATTATTTTTAAAATTTTATTTTATATTTTATTTATTTTATTTTATTATTTATTTTATTTTATCTTATCTTTCTATTTTATTTATTTATTTTATTTTATTTATTTTATTATATTATTTTATTATTTATTTTATTTTATTTATGTTATTTTTATTTTTTATATTTTTCTTTTATTATTTTACTATATTTATTTTATTTTATCTTATCTTATCTTTTTATTTTATTTTATTTTATATTTTATTATATTATATTTATTTTATTATATTATTTTATTATTTTATTTATGTTATTTTTATTTTTTATATTTTTATTTTATTATTTTTTAAATTTATTTTATATTTTATTTTATTATTTATTTATTTTATTTTATCTTATCTCTCTATTTTATTTATTTATTTTATTATATTATTTTATTTTATTATTTATTTTATTTTATTTTACTTATTTTATTTTATTTATGTTATTTTTATTTTTTATATTTTTATTTTATTTTATTCATTTTATTTTATTTTATTCATTTTATTTTATTTTATTATTTAATTTTATTATTTTACTTTATTTTATTTTATCTTATCTTTTTATTTTTATTTTATTACTTTATTTTATTTATTATTTTATTGAATTATTTTATTATTTACTAGAGGCCCTTTGAACGAAGAATCGTGCAATAGACCTTCCTTCACCTGGCTACTGGCACCAGTTTTCCTTCCGCCTTCTTTCAGGGTGGGGGCTTGGACCCCAGTGGCAGCGGCAGCGTGGGGCGGGAGCTGCTGGGCCCCATGCCACCATCTGCGATTGAGGCGCCGCCACGGCCCAGGCCCCTCAGTGATAGGAGGGACCCGGGCACCGCCGCTGCTGCTCCGACTGCGACTTTTGCCAGCCCAATTGGCCACCCGAGTCCCGCTGCCTGTGCCTCATGCCGGCCCCATCGGTGCCCCCTCGGCCCCATTGGTCCCCCCTCAGCAGCCGCCGATCTGGCCGTTGAGAGGCGTTGAGAGGCGTGGGGTGCGGGACTGGCAAGTTCCACTCCCCGCGCCTCTCAACGGCCGGATAGGCCACCCCGAGTCACGCCCACCAGCCTCCCGCTGACCCAATCGTGGGCGTAGCAGAGTGATGGTTATTTGCATATTACCCTTTTATTCGGTATGATTATTTATTTTATTTTTCATATTTTATTTTGTTATTTTATTTATTTTATTTTTCATTTTTCATATTTTTATTTTATTATTTTATTTTATTTATTTTACTATTTATTTTGTTTTATTATTTATTTCATTTTACTTTACTTATTTTATTTTATTTATGTTATTTTTATTTTTTATATTTTTATTTATTATTTTTTAAATTTTATATTTTATTATTTATTTTATTTATTTATTTTGTTTATTTATTTTATTTTATTATTTATTTATTATTTTATTTTATTATTCATTATATTTTATTTTATTTTTTATATTTTTATTTTATTATTTGATTTTATTCATTTTATTTTATTTTATTTTATAATTTATTTCATTATCTTATCTTATTTTATTATTTTATTTTATCTTATCTTTTTATTTTATTTTTATTTTATTACTTTATTTTATTTATTATTTTATTGAATTATTTTATTATTTACTAGAGGCCCTTTGAACGAAGAATCGTGCAATAGACCTTCCTTCACCTGGCTACTGGCACCAGTTTTCCTTCCGCCTTCTTTCAGGGTGGGGGCTTGGACCCCAGTGGCGGCGGCAGTGTGGGGCAGGAGCTGCTGGGCCCCATGCCACCATCTGCGATTGAGGTGCTGCCATGGCCCAGGCCCCTCAGTGATAGGAGGGACCCGGGCACCGCCGCTGCCGCTCTGACTGCGATTGCTGAGGGGCGGGACTGGGCACCGCCGCCCCTCCCACTGCGACTCTCGCCAGCCCAGTCAGCCACCCGAGTCCCGCTACCCATGCCTCCCGCCGCCTGTGCCTCCTGCCGGCCCCATCAGTGCCCCCTCGGCCCCATCGGTCCCCTCTCATTGGCCGCCGATCTGGCAGTTGAGAGGTGTGGGGGGCGGGACTCACGAGTTCCGCGCCTCTCAACGGCCGGATAGGCCACCCTGAGTCACGCCCACCAGCCTCCCGCTGACCCAATCGTGGGCGTAGCAGAGTGATGGTTATTTGCATATTACCCTTTTATTAGGTAGCATTATTTATATTATTTTATTTATTTTTCATATTTTATTTTATTATATTTATTTTATTTTATTTTATTTTATTTTTATTTATTTTATTATATTATTTTTTATTTATTTTATTTTATTATTTATTTTATTTATTTTATCTTACCTTATCTTTTTATTTTATTTATTTTATTATTTATTTTATTTTATTTATTTTTTATTTTAATTTTATTATTTTATTTTATTCATTTTATTTTGTTTATTTTATTTTATCTTATCTTTTTATTTATTTTATTTTATTTTATGTTATTATTTTATTTTATTTTTTATATTTTTATTTTATTATTTTATTTATTATTTATTTTATTTTATTTATTTTATTTTTATATTTTATTATTTTATTTTATTTATTTTATTATTTTATTTTATTATTTATTTTATTTATTTTATCTTACCTTATCTTTTTATTTTACTTATTTTATTATTTATTTTATTTTATTTATTTTTTATTTTAATTTTATTATTTTATTTTATTCATTTTATTTTGTTTATTTTATCTTATCTTTTTATTTATTTTATTTTATGTTATTATTTTATTTTATTTTTTATATTTTATTTTATTATTTTATTTTATTTATTATTTATTTTATTTTATTTATTTTATTATTTTATTTTATTATTTATTTTATTTTATTATTTATTTTATTTATCTTATCTTTTTATTTATTTTATTTTATTATTTTATTTTTTATATTTTTATTTTATTATTTTATTTTATTTTATTATTTATTTTATTTATCTTATCTTATCTTTTTATTTTATTTATTTTATTATTTATTATTTATTTTATTTTATCATTTTATTTTATTTATTTATCTTATTTTACTTATTTATTTTATTTTTATAGTTTTATTTTATTATTTTATTTTATATTTTATTTATTTTATTATTTTATTTTATTTTATTTTATTTTATTTTATTTTATTTTATTTTATTTTATTTTATTTTATTTTATTTTTGGAGACTCCATTTTAAAGTGGCTCCATTTATATTATATTTGACACCTTCACAGAAAAGCTTTCCAACCCTGTCTACTGTCTGTTTAGGCTGTTAGTCTCCTTTGGGAATAGAGACTAGCGATTTTCTGGCCTAGAATGCTTCCCATTCATCACTATATTCAGTCCTCACAAGCCCAGGAGGACTAGAACTTGCTACCTCAAGTTTGAGGGTGAGAAACTGAGGCTCAGAAGCAGAGGCACCCGAGGAGGCGGGGCCAGAGCTTTGGAACCTGGCACTCAGCTCCCCTCCCCCAACAATCACCGCTGCTAAGGCTGATCTCCTAGCAACGCAGGGTCCCGCCCTCGGCCCTCATTGGTGGGAGTCCTCAAAGGACTCCATGTTGTGCATGCTGATTGGTGGGCTGTGTAGATGTGCGCACTGCTCTTCAGTTTCCGGAGCTTCGAAACCACTCCCAAAGGTTTTGAGGTTTGGAGGCGGTGACCGGCAGGATTTTCCTGCCTGGTTGCCAATTCTGAGCACATGAACTCCCCTCTTAACGATGAGGATTCCACTCTGGAGGACATCTTGAACCAGACCGTAGGGCTTGAAGTGGTGGGAACAAGGACTTCCTGGGTGGCGGTTTCTAAGGAGTGGGAGGGCAGAACACCCCGAGTGTGTGTTGGGGGTGTTGGGATGATGGCCTGGCTGAAGGGGTCCCTATGGGTTGGTAGGGATAATGGAAGCCTGGGTGTAGGGTGGCCTGGATGGAGGGAGGTGGGGGGTGCCTTGAAAACTAAAAGAGAGTGACTAAAATAAATCTGAATATCACTATGGGTCTCCAGGAGCCGTCCTCACCCAACCCGCCACCCCCAGATCCAGAACCCTCTGACGTGTCATCGGATGAGTTCCCCGAGGCACAGCTAATGAGGGTAAGCATTTTATTCAAAGGAGGAAGCCAAGTCAAGTCCAGTGGCTTCAAAGGTTCTAGAAAAACGTCCAGAAAGCGTGTCTTTGGTGGGCCAGGTGCCCACCTGTCCTCCATTCGTCGCACATCACCTGCAATCATACAAAGGCAGTCTGCTAGAGAATTGGTTCTCTCTTCTCCCAACAAGTTATCAGCTAAGAAAATGCCAAGCATAGTCAGCGGGAAGAGACCGGACAGGCCTAGCCTCCTGCTTCGATCCACACCTAGGAAGAAGGAGCCCCAGGAGAAGAAATCTCGAGTTGGCTGTGTCTCAAAAATTGTCCTGGGGAGAAAATCCCAGGCCTGTATCTCGGGAGGTCCCCCGGCACCAGCAACCTTCCCTCCAATCTCTGGCCCTCCACCTCCACTGTTTGGGATTATTAAGAATTATCCCGTGGCCCCTTTGGGGTCCAAACAGCCCACGCACAATTCCAGGAAGAAATCAGCAGTGAGTAGGCCGAGGGAGTCCGAACTGGTGGCCCAGGAAGATACCAACGTAAATAAAGAGGCTGCTCCTATGGGCCAAGTGAGTAACCCATCTTCCTCTTTCCCTTACCCATCCATACCCACAACACAAACAGCTTTTCACCTGCCCTTCTGTCCTTTGATGTTCTCATTAGGATGCCGTTTTTGGCCAGAGAGGAGCTGGGAGGGGGCGTGGTGAAGGCGGGGCTTGGAGGGAGGGGCGTGACTATGGAGGGGGCGTGGCTTTGGAGGGAGGGGCTTGGAGGGAGGGCGGGGCTGGAATGGAGGGGTGTGATGAAGGCGGGGCTTGGAGGGAGGGCGTGGCTATGGAGGGGCGTGGTTTTGGAGGGAGGGGCATGGTGAAGGCGGGGCTTGGAGGGAGGGCGGGGCTGGAATGGAGGGGTGTGATGAAGGCGGGGCTTGGAGGGAGGGGCATGGTGAGGGCGGGGCTGGAATGGAGGGGTGTGATGAAGGCGGGGCTTGAAGGGAGGGGCACGGTGAGGGCGGGGCTGGAATGGAGGGGTGTGATGAAGGCAGGGCTTGAAGGGAGGGGCACGGTGAGGGCGGGGCTGGAATGGAGGGGTGTGATGAAGGCAGGGCTTGAAGGGAGGGGCACGGTGAGGGCGGGGCTGGAATGGAGGGGTGTGATGAAGGCGGGGCTTGAAGGGAGGGGCGTGGTGAAGGCGGGGCTTCGAGGGAGGGGCGTGGCAAGGGCAGGCTGGAATGGAGGGGTGTGATGAAGGCCGGGCTTGGAGGGAGGGGCGTGGTGAAGGCGGGGCTGGAATGGAGGGGCGTGGAGAAGGCGGGGCTGGGAAGGAGGGGGTTAAAATTGGGTTTTTATTTCTCAACTATTCCCTGCCTTACCCCAGCTCCTTCACACACACACACACACACACACACACACACACACACCTCTCACCAGTCAGAAATGTGTGTTTTAGATTTCAACAAACAGGAGAGGGCCGAGACCTCGCCTGTCAGTGCATTTTGGAGAATGCAGCGGTGGAGAGCCCAAGATTAAAACCTTTCCAGTTGCAGGACACGTACAGCTTTTGGCTATAGCCCAAGAAGGAGTCAAGTCCAGAGTGCGCCCACTCTCAGGTTGAGTCTAGAGGGTTTGGCTTTTGGGGAGGGGAATTTGGAGGGAAAACTCTGGCTCTTCCCTTCTCAGGACCCCAGTCTGGCTCCCAGCCCTCTCTGCCTACCCATACAGTTCTCCCCGGGGGCGGGGGGACTGAGTAACTAGGGCTGGCCTGAAGCCATGGCTCCTGAGAAGGCCGCCCTGGGGAGAAAGGCACAAATGCTGGGCAGAGCAGAGGCAATTTGTCCACAGAGGGAGATTCTGCCTAACCGTACATCCTGCTGGGCCCTTCTTGCCACTCTCCTGGGCTTGGGAGCTGGATGTTGTGTTCTCTTTCAGGTAACCAGGGGCCACTTCTCCATCTACCACCGCAAGAAGAGAAGCAACCACCACCTGGAGCACAGGACTGCCCTCAAGTAATGATCTATAGTGTGGGCAGCAGGTTTACGCCCAGGTTAAACAGACTTATATTGTCCCCCTCCCACCACCATGGAGGGAGGCTACCTTCTTCCCACCCAAGGTCCTATTTCAGTCTAGCCACTGGGCTTTGGGAGGTGGGGTAGGTGCCAGAGAGGGAGTGAGCAGAGGAAGGAGGCAAGAATACACTAACAATTTCTTTCTCTCCTGCTGCCTGGGTTAGTGTCCTGTGCTCCAGAGAGAGATCGATGAACTGAAAAGCCAACTTGGTATGACCAACCTCTGACTGGGGCAGGGGAAGACCAGGGCATCCTAGTGCAGAACATGGGGTGGTATGGGCCTGGGAGTGTAGGGCGCTGCCCAGGGATCAATGTTCCTCTGGGAAGGAGACTTTGGCAGACCTGGACCTGGGACCTTCTGTGCATCTCTTCTCTTCTCTTCTCTTCTCTTCTCTTCTCTTCTCTTCTCTTCTCTTCTCTTCTCTTCTCTTCTCTTCTCTTCTCTTCTCTCCCTCTCTCATCTTTCTATCATGTCTCCATGGGGAAATTTATTATATGAGTTACACTTTGTCACTGCCAACAAAGAATTTCTGTTCATTTGGAGATACCACATTTATTTTCTCTTTAAGGGCAGCTTGGCAGGGAGTGTACATGTCCTCACCGGTTCTAAATGATCCTGATACATGCCACATTTTGAGACCTGCTCATACCTGTGTTCCCATTTAGAAAACATATCTGCCTTTTACTCGAGTGATGGGGTGGTGGTGGTGGGGGGGTGTCAGTCCAGGAGCCGAATGGTTTGGATAGGGGGCTCAGGTTGTTGTGTTAAGCCCGTCCCATGGGTCCAAGGGGCAGGGGCTCTGTATCGTTGTGCCTGAAATGTCTGGTTATGCTTTTCTCTGTTTCAGCCACCATGCAGTCCCTCATCAACAAATTTCAACGATTTTGATGTGAGTGGTCCATCCCCCCTCCCACAGCCTCATTCTGGGAGGACTGAGGCTGGCCCTGGCTGGAGGCTCCTCCCTGACTCTGCTCTTTCTCAGTTTGAACACAGTAACCACCACCCCCTCCCCCAACACACACACAGAAGCAGCTGTACCTGTTTAACCCAGGACTTAGAGCCACATGGGTTCCCCTGTTCTCCTTGCCCATGGGCCCACTATGCCCTCTTTCCTGAGCTTTAGCACATCTTTTGTCCTGTTTGTTGCAGTTTTATTTTTTTAATCTTATTATATTTTAATCCTCACCTGAAGATATTCCTATTGGTTTTAGAGAGAGAGGAGGGAGGGAGGGAGGGAAACACTGATGTGACAGAGAACATCAATTGATTACCTTCTGTACCGGGCCCCAACCAGGGATCAGACCTGCCCCAAACTTGGGATCAAACCCGCAACTTGGGTAAGTACCCTGAATGCGAATCAAACCCACAACCTTGCGGTATACAGGATGATGCTCCAACCAACTGAGCCACACCAGCCAGGGCTGTTTGTTGCAGTTTTAAATTAAAGTACTTCTCACTCTGGCCAGGTAACACAGTTTGATTAGTGTCATCCAGACACGTTGCAGGCTCAAGCCCCAGTTGAGGCACAAGAATCAACCAACAAACACATGGATGAAGTGAACAACAGATCGATTTCTCTCTCCCTCCCTCCCTCCCTCCATCATCTTCTCCCTCTCTCCTTCCCTTTGAAATAAAAAAATAATAATAAAGTACTTCTTAAATCCTGTGGTCTGCTTCTCTCTGGGAGAGGTTTCAGGTGGAGATTGGGCGGCTCTGCCCCATCTGAGCACTGCACTGTTCCTCATCCCTCTCTCTGGGGTCGCATCACCACCCTCACCGCCCTCTCAGCAGAAGAAAATCCTCTCAGAGGTCCAGCCTCTCTCCCCTCTCCTCATTCCGACCATCATCCTGGTTCTCCCCTCTCTCCCCTTCTTTTCTGCCATGTGCCGGTCAGCTTCTCCTCCATGGTCATTTCAGCAGATATTACAGAATACCACTGACTCATCTTCTCCCTTCCCAGGTCCAGTCCTCTTTCTGGATTCATTACCTCCCACTGGTACCACCACTTGCACGGACAACTCAGCCAGGACCTCCGCATCATCCTCATTTCCTCTTTTGCCCTCACATGCCACTTCTCTGTCCTTAGTTTCAGTAGAGAGGTGGAGACAAGTCACAGCATAGAGAAATGTGGAACAAAAAGGGGGACATGAAACTGTTCTGCTGACTCTGGGCCAACTTGTGGAACAACTCACAGGTAAATAGAAATGGATGGTCAAGGGGTCAGGGGTTTCATATCATTTATATCCCTGCTACCACCAATCTGGGCCCAGGCCCCACCCTGCCACCCCATTAGGGCCCCATGTTACCCAGGACTGTCTGTCGCATGAATGTCAGTCATGCTGCCCACTTCCTCCGTGCCCATGTGCCTAGACCCGCACACCTGTATGCTGAAACCAGCCTATCTCCTTTGCTCACACACAAGCTCCATTTTCCCATCAGACTTCACTTATATAACAGAAGCTCAGATATAAAATGATGAAGAATTTCAGACAGCAAGAGCAGAGCATTGAACCACACACGAGGTGAGGGGGCTTCTGACACCAGGGCCCCATGCAAAGGCTACACACCACGTGCAGGAGGCCAGCCCTGGTCACATCTAATGGCACCTACCTATGTACAGAGATTTGATTCACTGGTGTTATAGAGATGTTGCTTTTATTTGGATTATCTTTCTCTTAATAATCCTGCTTTTTTTTGTTATCTTGAAAGCTTTGTCAGAGCTGAAAAGTATATTGTTTCTATATTTTCCCATACAGGAAAAATATCTTCATAAACATTTAAAAAATTTTAAAAAATCGTATTTAAACCAATTTCCAGAAAGGAAATGTGCAGCTTATGGTTAATTAGGGGTAATGGATTAGTCTTTCATAAAAAATAAAAGTATGGTTCTTTCAAGATGGCAGCAGAGTAAGTGGAATCTACCATCACCTCCTCCCAGGACCACACTGGAATATAACTAAATTAAAGAATAATCATCCTGGCCCTAGCTGGTTTGACTCAGTGGATAGAGCATTAGCTTGCTGACTGAAGGGTCCCGGGTTTGATTCCAGTCAAGGGCACATGCCCAGGTTGCAGGCTCAATCCCAGTAGAGGGTGTGCAGGAGGCAGCCGATCAATGATTCTCTCTCATCATTGATGTTTCTCTTTCTCTCCCTTCCTCTCTGAAATCAATAAAAAAATATATTTTTGAAAAAGACTAATCATGGTGAACACTTAACTGAAGAGGAGTCTTATAACCAAGGATTTACATAAGAAGCCACATCAAGACTGGTAAACCCTAGACTAGGTAAGCGGCTAGCTAGTTTGGCTCAGTGGATAGAGTGTCGGCCTGCAGACTGAAAGGTCATGGATTTGATTCCAGCCAAGGGTACATGCCCAGTTTGCAGGCTCGATCCCCCAGTGTGGGGCGTGTAAGAGGCAGCTGATCAATGATTCTCTCATCATTGATGTTTCTATCTCTCTCTCCCTCTCCCTTCCTCTCTGAAATCAATAAAAATGTATTTAAAAAGAAAAAAAGAATGGTAAGAAGGATAGAGGGCAAAAAGGGCTGGCCGGCTCCCATAGGTGGCAGCTGAGGTTCCAGAGGGATATCTCATCTTCGAGGGGTTCCCCTTGAGAAGCATGGAGCCTAAACCCCAAGATGGGCTCCCCAGACCAGAGAAGCAGAGCCAGGAAGAGGTGCCCACATACAGCTGGCTGTGAAAAGCAGTGGGGTTTATGTCCACTAAGGAGAGTTGGAATCTGCTTGAGACATAGGCACCCTCTTAAAGGGGAAATATACAAAATTTTGTTCACAGCCACTCAGCCTGGGCTCCTTTGGAGGGAGAACAGCGCAGACTAGAGTCACCTTAAATGACACACTACATCAGATGAATTTAACTGATATATTCAGATAATTTCACCTCAAAGAAGCAGACTATACATTCTTTTCAAGTGCACATGGAATATTTTCTAGGATAGACCACGTTAGGACACAAAAAAGTCTCAATAAATTTAAGAAGATTGAGATCATATCAAGCGTCTTCTCTGACAAGAAAGGTATGAAACTAGAAATCATAAGAAAAAGACTGAAAAACACACAAAGTCATGGAGGCTAAATAACATATTACTAAACAATGAATGGGTTAAAAATTAACTCAAGGGAGAAATAAAAGATACCATGAAACAAATGAAAATGAGAACACAAAAACGTAAATTCTATAGAATATAGGAAAAGCAGTCCTAAGAGGGAAATTCATAGCATGACAGGCCTATCCCAGGAAACAAAACAAATCTCAATCTACCTTTACACTTAAAGGAACTTGGAAGAAAACAATAAACAAAACCCAAAATGAGTAGAAGAAAGGAAATAATAAAGATCAGAGCAAAATTAATGAAGCAATTAAAAAACACACACGAAAGATTAATGAAACCAAGAGCTAGTTCTTTGAAAAGATTGACACACCTTTAACCAGCCTCACCAAGAAAAAGAGAAAGAGGACCCCAATAAATAAAATCAGAAAGGAAAGAGGAGAAGTAGCAACTGACACCACAGAAATACAATGGACTGTAAGAAAACATTACAGGCAACTATATGCCAACAAATTGGACAATCTGGATGAAATGGATAAATTCCTAGAATCATACAATGTTCCAAAATTGAATCAGGAAGAATCAGAGAATCTGAATAGACAGATTACAATTAGTGAAACTGAAGCAGAAAGCAAAACAAACAAACAAACAAAAACTCCCAACAAATAAAAGTCAGATGGCTTCACAAGTGAATTTTATAAAATAGTCAAAGTAAAACAAACACCTATCCTTCTCAAAATATTCCAAAAATTCAAGAGGAGGGAAGACTCCCAAGCTCAATTTAATGAGGTCACCATTATCCTATTCCAAAACCAGATAGACATAGTTTTTGTGTGTGCAATAGACATTTAGAAGGGGAATTGTTAGGTTGATGGATAAGGTCTTTTAAAAGTATCACCAAATTGCTTCCCAAATTTTGAACCAATTTGAACTCTAACCAATTATGTATGAAAGTTACCATTTCCCTATATCCCTCCTCACACAGAATATGTCCAATCTTTTACATAGTGACCAAAATCATATCTCAGTTCCATGCTTGATGAAGAGTGGTACCAAAATCATCTCAGTTGCACTTTCCTTTTGATTTTAATGTCATTAAATGATAATGTGTGTGACATTTGCCCGGTGGCATATCGTCTTCTGAGAACTGTCTATTTGGGACAGTCATGTTTTTCATATTGATTGGTAAATACTCTGTACATGTTCAGAATATCAAATCTTTATCCTAATTGGAAAATACTTTCCCTACTCATTGCTGCATTTTAACTTTGTTCACAGTCCTTTTCTATGCATAAATTAAAAATGTAAATATATTCAAGTGATCAATTTTTTTCATGATGTTTCCTGGATATTGTGTCCTATGAAAAAGTGATGATAAAATTATAAAATTCTCCACTCACAAGATCCTTTAGTATTTTAATCTACGGAAAATTTATTTCAGTGATAAAGGACATCGGGATCTAATTTGTTTTCTCTCCAAAGTTTTAGTCAGGTATGCCAACATCATTTATTGACTAACCCATATTTCCCCACTGAGTTGAAATGTCATCTTTACCAAATTATAAATACCCATCAGGTTTTATTCTTGCATATTTGTTCTTCCAAACAGAAAAAAAAAAACTGGTTTTTTGAGAATGTTGGGAGCAAGACTTACAGAACTCTCAGCTGGGTGACATTTTGGAGGGATCTGTGGTTCTCCAAGTTTCCCAAACAATCTCAGGTCTCCCCATGAGAACTGGGAGGGAATTGATGCTCTTGTATTCTCGACAGAGATAGGGTGAGTTGGGAATACAACTACCATTGTACTTTCCTAACTTTCAGAATACGTTTCCAGTTGGGCTTCCTTGGCATCTCAACCCTTTAGCTACCTGCACTCAGGGACCCCCTCAGCAAGTTCGGGGAGAGGCCAGAAGGCTCCTTCCGGGTCTGGAGACCATCAGAAGTGACGGTCTACCCAGGCGTCACCTGTAAAAATGGTTTCACGGCAGCCGCTACCCAAACCCCAGAGTTGGCCTTCAGAGAGCACTTGGCCCAGTTGCCCCCGGGGGACGGTGACAGCTGGGTTCTCTGCTTCCCTCTCCTGCAGTGTGAGTGGGAGTCTCGGCTTTCCCCAGCTGGACCCAATAAGTAACTGCTAATCACAAACCACCCCGCATTTTCTGAGGGTGCTGCTTGATGGAGAGTGTCATCAAGAAGGGATGGCACCCTAACCGGTTTGGCTCAGTGGATAGAGCGTCGGCCTGCGGACCGAAGGGTCCCAGGTTTGATTCAGGTCAGGGGCACGTACCTTGGTTGTGGGCGCATCCCCAGTAGGAGGTGTGCAGGAGGCAGCTGATCGATGTTTCTCTCTCAGTGATGTTTCTAAGTATCCCTCCCTCTTCCTCTCTGTAAAAAATCAATAAAATATATTTTTTTAAAAAGAAGGGATGGCATGCTCACCTCCTGCTGGTGTGAGAATGACTTGTTGGGTGGAACTACAGGGGCTCCTGTGACTTCTAAGAGGAGAAAAGGTGCAGTTGGAGGCCCTGGTCACTAGGTGGCTGTACATGCACGGGTGGGACTTCATGGCACACTCAGTGGGCTGTGAGCCAAGTGGAGAAAGGGATGGGTGTCCCTTCAAACTCCTGCCTGGACCGTAACATCTCCACACACCACCCAGGCCATAGCCTTACCTGCTGACGTCACAATGAACATTCCTAGGTTCAGTGGAGAGAATGGATTCATCACCATATCTCAACACGAGCATATGACAATCATCACAACAGTGTGGCCGAGTGTCTTTTCCAAGTGATGGACATAACAATACTCTATCCCACGATCTCTGCTGCACGAATGTCTTTGCCATCTCCTCTGGAGAGGTGTGTGTGTGTGTGGGGGGGGGGGTGTCGGTGTCTGTGTCCCTGACCCTTTAATGTAGGCTGGCTCATGACTGCTTGCCCCAATGCAGCACCGTCAAAGTGATGCTGTGACTACCAAGGCTGAGTCGTGGAAGGTGGTACCGATTCTGGATTGTTCCCTGGACTACGTGCTCTGGGAACCCTGAATTGCCTGAGAGAAGATGGGCCACCCTGAGGCTGCCATGCTGTGAAGAAGCCAAGCTGCATGGAGAGGCGGTGGGGAGGTGCTTGGGTCCACAGAGCCCCAGCTTCCCAGTCGTGCCCGAACAACAGGACACGGGAGGGAGGGAGCCCTCAGAGGATTCAGCTCACACCTGCCTGAGTCTTCCCAGCAGAGGCTCCAGACATGGTGGATCAGAGACAACAAACACATCGCCACTCTCCTCTATCCCATGTCCTGACCCACAGACTCTGATCTGTGTGCACAACATGCGATTGTTTTAAGTCACTTACATTTGGGGTGATTTCTTATTCAGCCACAGTAACTGGAACAAATAGTGATGGCTACAACAGCAAAACAATGAAATATGGATGCTAAGCTTTACATGACACTGAATTTATATGGGTCCTTATTCCAAGCACTTTAACTATATTCTCTTGAATTACTTCTCAAGACAGCGCTGCCAGGTAGGTGTCCTACCATCTCCAGTCGCCAGACCCAGAAGCCTAGGTCCAGAGCGGGTGGCTATTGGCCAGAGGTCACCTGGCTCTCAGGGAGGGGGCCTTCGACTGAGCCCTTGCAGTCTGGATCCAGAGCCCACGCTCAGAACCCCTGTCCCACGTGCCAGGCTGCCTCTGGTTCTGCTTCCAGCACCTGAACTTGCCCCGGGTGGGCAGTGAGGCCATGGGGCAGAGGGCAATGCCAGAGGGGGCGTGCAGATTTCAGTTTTTCTTTCGGAAAGTTGCTGAGGGACCTTAGAGAGCCAAACAAAAAGCCTCACCTCCAAAACGGCAAGAACGAGTGTGACCTCCCTGTTACCACAGGAGACACCCCCACTTTGGCTTTGGTAGAGCATTTACTTTAGAAAGCTTGTAACTTCTTTGTCCGCCTCTTTGAGAGCGTGTACATTTCTCTTCCTGCAGGAGAAAGAAACCAGCACGTGACTGGCCACTTGGCACTACCTCCACGTGCAGAAAACCGTCTCGCTCATCCCCAGAAAGCCACTTGGGGAGTCCACGTCTTGGGATCTAAACGCACCAACCCTGCCTCCGTGAACCTCGCGCTCAGCCCCCGGCAGTCCCTGAGGCGGTCCCGTAGGCAGGGACGAGGGGGGGGGGGTCCTCCGAGTATGAGGCTCACCTCACCCCTGTCCTCTGCCTGCCCTCCACGACGCAGGCAGCCTGTCCTCAGGTCAAACACAGGCACAGAAAGGGCCCAGAGCTGTGGAAACCGGGGCCGAGCATCAGGAGAAGGGAAGCGAGAGAAATAGGAGGAAGGAAGGAAGAAAAAAAGGCCAATTACAAAAAAAAAGAAGGTAGGGATGTATGGGTGGAGGGAGGACTGAGACCCTCCCTGTAGCCACTACAGCAGCTGCACGCTGTCAGGTGGGATGCGTCATTGTCGTCATGACCACCAGCAGTATCCCCATCAATAGCACCTCTCTCCCTCCAGCTCACAATGTTCTCCAAGTTCTCCAGCGGCAGACTCTGGTCACACAAGTGGGGTAACAGGGACTGCCCTGACCCTGCCACTTTCTTGAAAGAACCCCCCAAACCAGACACAATACATGAAGCACAGGCTGTAAAGAAAAGGGGCGTCAAGCAATGAAGGACAGTGCTGTCTGGGAGACGAGAAGCAGGAGGTGTGCCCTGCCTTTGCCCCAGGACTGTGTGGGGAGGGGGTTTCCTGGCAGAGGCCAGTGGCCACCCCGCCTTTAGGAGAAGGAACTGAAGTTCTCAGCACCTGGAGTTTGGGGGGCTGAGGCCCAGAGGGAAGAGTGGCAGAGGGCGAGAACCCCGCGTATCCACAGAGGGTTCCCCTGGAGTATCCCACTGATCAGCACAAGTGCGTGAGGGGACTGCGTGAGGCTGGGCCATAGCCACCGAAGGGGTGAAAGGTACTACGGCCCAGCGCTCACGCGGGACAGGGACTGGTTGGTGGGTGTCCCCGGCGGCCAGGATGGCAGACCTCACGATGCTCAGAAGGGTCTTGCCTCCCAGTGTGAGGAAATGACTCCTATTCAGAAAGGGCTCACACAGCAAAGCTTCAGAGCCAGACTCTAAAGGCTCCAACTGTTTCCAAGTCACTTAACAGCATCCAGAACGAAGCTCAAAAGATGCAGGGGGGCCCTAGCCAGTGTGGCTCTGTGGATAGAGCATCAGCCTATGGACTGAAGGGTCCTGGGTTCGATTCTGGCCAAGGGCACATGCCTGGGCAGTCCCCAGTAGGGGGTGTGCAGGAAGCAGCTGATCAATGACTCTGTCATCATTGATGTTTCTATCTCTCCCACTCCCTTCCTCTGAAATAAAATATATATATATAAAAGATGCAGGGTAAAAAAAAAAGATGCAGGGTTGGGCAAAATAGGTTTACAGTTGTTTGTATGGAAAATTAATAAATAAAAACCAATGACACAAGAATAAACTCTGTTCCACATACTCCCAACTGTAAACCTACTTTTGCCCCACACTGTACGTCTAGGACTATAAAGATACCCAGCACTTAGGGGGAAATCGTAATGTCTGGCATCCAGAAACCTATCAGAATCAGAAAAAACAACAACCAATAATGAGGAGAGGAATCATGCAAGAAAAGACTGGAAAGAAAGAAAAACGACCTTTTATTTGCAGAGATGATCGCCACAGAGAAAATCTGATGGTTTCTACAAAAGAGCTGCTAGACTAATCAGGGAGTTTAGCAAGTTTGCAGGAGGCCACATCTTTTTATTTATTTTATTTTATTTAAAAATATATTTTATTGATTTTTTACAGAGAGGAAGGGAGAGGGATAGAGAGTTAGAAACATCGATGAGAGAGAAACATCGATCAGCTGCCTCCTGAACGCCCCCTACTGGGGATGTGCCCTCAACCAAGGTACATGCCCTTGACCGGAATCGAACCTGGGACCCTTGAGTCCGCAGGCCGACGCTCTACCCACTGAGCCACACCAGCCAGGTGAGGCAACATCTTTTTTTAAATTATTTTTTAAAAAATATATATTTTATTGATTTATCACAGTGAGGAAGAGAGAGGGACAGAGAGTTAGAAACATCCATGAGAGAGAAACATCGACCAGCTGCCTCCTGCACACCCCCCACTGGGGTTGTGCCCGCAACCAAGGTACATGCCCTTGACCAGAATCGAACCTGGGACCTTTCAGTCTGCAGGCTGACGCTCTACCCACTGAGCCACACCAGCCAGGTGAGGCAACGTCTTTTTAGAGAGAGCAACTAGAAGAACGTGGAAAGGTTCAAAATAAGAGGCTCAGTTCTCCCTGTTACCACAGGAGACACCCCCACTTTGGCTTTGGTAGAGCATTTACTTTAGAAAGCTTGTAACTTCTTTGTCCGCCTCTTTGAGAGCGTGCACATTTCTCTTCCTGCAGGAGAAAGAAACCAGCACGTGACTGGCCACTGGGCACTACCTCCACGTGCAGAAAACCGTCTCGCTCACCCCCAGAAAGCCACTTGGGGAGTCCACGTCTTGGGATCTACACGCACCGACCCTGCCTCCGTGAACCTCGCGCTCAGCCCCCGGCAGTCCCTGAGGCGGTCCCGTAGGCAGGGACCAGGGGGGGTCCTCCGAGGATGAGGCTCACCTCACCCCTGTCCTCTGCCTGCCCTCCACGACGCAGGCAGCCCGTCCCCAGGTCAAACACAGGCACAGAAAGGGCCCAGAGCCGTGGAAACGGGGCCGAGCGTCCGGAGACCACAGCGGTGGCTCCACGACCACCCCGTGCGCCGCCTGAGGCGCGACCCCCTCGCCTTCTCCTAGCCAAGGCCCCGCACCAACCAGCTCGAGCCACGCACCCAGTGAGCCAGGCCCCAGGGGCCAGGAGGCGTCCGAAGGTGGTGAGACCGGCGTGAGGGAGCGCAGGGTGCGGGCGCGACGGGGGTGGGCCCTCCAAACAGGGGAGACGCCCTCAGCAGTTGCTCTCCCTGCGCCATCCAGCAGCAGCGGGGCGCAGGCAGCCCGCACCCACGGTCCCGGGCAGGAGGCGCGTATCGATAGATCCTTAAAGGCCTCTCGCCAGCTTTCGGACCCAGGGGTATCTTTTCCAAGGGCCTGGGAAGCAGCTCTTTGCGATGGAAACATCAAGCACGTTAGCGTCCCTGCCTCCGGGTTTCTGGCGGGGGGGGGGGGGGGCGGGTAGAAGCCTAACTTCAGTGGACACCCGGCTCCAAGTGGCAAAACTAGCTCCTGTCATACAGAAACGGGGTATTCATTTCCCTCCTACTCGAGCTGCTCTAGCAAAATACCAACGGGGGTGGCCTAAACGACAGAAATGTATTTCCTTAGGGGTCTGCAGGCTAGAAACCCACAATCACGGTCCCAGGAAATTCAGCTTCTGGGGAGGACGCGTCCTGGCTTGCGGGTGGCCACCTTCTCCTATGTCCTCACATGGCCTTCCTTGGTGCACGGGGAGGGAGAGAGAGAGAGAGGGGAAGGGAGGGAGGGAGGGAGAGAGAGGGAGAGAGAGAGAGAGAGAAGGAGGAGGAGGAGGTAGTGCAGGTGAGCTCTGGTGCCTTCTTATAAGGAGGCTAATCTTTTTTTAAAAAATATTTTTATTGATTTCAGAGAGGAGGGAAGAGGGAGAGATAGAAATATCCATGATGAGAGAGAATCATGGATCGGCTGCCTCCTGTAAGTCTCCCAGTGGGGATCGAGCCCACAACCCGGGCATGTGCCCTTGACGGGAATCGAACCTGGGACCTTTCAGTTTGCAGGCCGACGCTCCATCCACTCAGGCAAACTGGCCAGGGCAAGGAGGCTAATCTTACAGGACCTCATTTAACCTTAGTTACTTCCTAAAAGGCCACATCTCCCAATGCAGCCACACAGGGTTTAGGGCTTTAATATATGACCTCGAGGTAATGGGGGGAACACAAACATTCGGTCCAAAACACCAGTGAACTGCCTGCCCATGAGGCTCAGTTGAGCATCGAGCTATGAACAAGGTCATGGTTTGACTCCTGGTCAGGGCATGTGCCCGGGTTGCGGGATCGATCTCCAGTGTGAGGCGAACAGGAGGCAGCGGATCAATGATTCTCTTATCATTGATGTTTCTCTCTCTCCCTCTTCCTTCATTCATGAAATCAGTAAAAATATTTTTTAAAATAAAAAACCCACAGAAAACCCCAGTGATCTGATACACATGGTCACCCCAGTTACCAGGTAAGTTTAGGATGAACTATCTATGAGACCTGGTGGTGTCAAGTTCTCTTATTTGAGGACGAGATCCGTACTGGCTATGCAAAAGGGTTACATTTCTTTCTGTCCTTGGAATCTCTTAGATTGCCCCGGATGTCCATCAGGTGCAATGGTTACTCAACAACGAAACTGCTTTTCTGCTACCTTTGTAAAGGAGACGTTCCCTGGATTGGCAGAAGGCTTAGTTCTACCTTTTATTTCTTAGCTACTAAAAGTACCTGAAAAGAGCCCTCTTCGTAGTTGAGAGGGGGGGGGAGCAGGGAAACAGGTACCAGCATTGTACCCCCAGTTCAAAGAGGGTGAAGTGTTTCAAGATATTAAAGGACCTGGGAGTATAGGAAAGCCACCTGAAAGCAGGAGGCGGGGGAAGGGGGGTTTCTTACCAACCTTCTTGTCTCTTCTACCTTCCCTGCATTTGTCCATCCCTGCACCTGGCGTTAGTCACATGGACCTTCCCCAGAGCCACCCGAAGGGAAAGCACTTCCCCAGCCTCCCGGTGGCTCCAGGGGGCAGTGCTGAGGTAGGTATGATACCGTGGCTAAGAGAGTGGGTGCTTGAATCAAATAAAACCTCAAATCCAGCCTCTGACACTTCCTGGCTGAGTGACCTTGAGAAAGTTACTTAGCTTCCCTGAGCCTCAAAACTGAGTGGTTGTGAGAATGTATAATAATAAAAGTGTAATATGCTAACTAGACTGGACATTCTTCAGGACGACTTCCAGATGAAGCAGAGGCTGCAAGGGAAGCCTGGGTCCTGGGGGCCTGCAGGAAAGCCCAGGTCTTGAGTGCCAGAGGGAAAGTGGTGCCAACAGCCGGGGGAAGGAAGGCCTACTCTTGCACAAATTTCGTACAGCAAGCCTCTAGTTAGGTGTCTAATAATAGAGGGATATGCAAATTAGTTGGGACACCATAACTTCACGACCAAACAACAGGGACCTGAGGCTGCATGGTGCCTGGCCTGGGTGAGGGACCTCAGGCCTCACCCCTGCCCCACGGGGCTTGACAGGGGACCTCAGGCTGTGCCCCCTGCCCCGGCACCAGGCCTGGAGACCTCAGGCCATGCCCCCACCCCTGCACCAGGCTGGGAGACCTCAGGCCGCTCCACCCACCCTGGCACTGGGGTACCTGAGGCTGTGCTCTCACCCAGAGGGGCTTGATGGGGGTGGGGCCGTCCAGGTCTGGGTCTCCTGCATTTTTGAAGTGCGTGCAAGTGGTGGGAAAGGACTTGACTCTAAGTTCCACGGCGCACCCCAGACTCTGACAGGAGGGAGATTTTCATGTACACTTTACTAATTTTCTTTCATCTCTGACACTTCTATTACAGAGAAACAGCAAATAGCAATATTAAAATATTTCCTCTAATTCCCTTTTAATGTGCATGAATTTCATGCACTGTGCCACTTATATATAATACTGTAGATAAGGTACATAGCATAGTACCTGCACACGGACGATTTTATTTTTAATTATATTTTTCCAAGACTACACTACACTGCCTCCCCCTCCCCCAAAGTATTTTCCAGTTGCCCCAGCACTTTTCTTCTCTGACCTGAAACAAGGACAGCAAAGCACACAATTCTTATTCTAGTGTTTTTGGATTCTTTGCTCTGCTTATGCAACCTGAGTTCATTGTATGGGTTGGTTTGTTTGGTTTTGGTGGCAGAAAAAAAATCCAGCAGGGACAGGGATGTAGGGAAACCAGCATTCTGGTTGGGATGGGCACATTTTCTGCAAAGAAATTTTTTAATTTAAATATATTTTACTGATTTCAGAGAGGAAGGGAGAGGGAGTGAGATATATAGAAACATGAATGATGAGAGAGAATCATTGCTCAGCTGCCTTCTGCACACCCATAACCCAAGCATGTGCCCTTGACTAGAATCAAACCCAGGACCCTTCAGTCTGCAGGCCAACGCTCTATCCACTGAGTCAAACCAGACAGGGCTGGAGAGTAATTTTGTATTGTAGATCTACCTCTTGGAATCTATCTAAAGGAAACAATCATTCAGGCAGAGATCATATACCATAATCTCATTAATACATCTACACTAATAAAAGAGAAAGAAGCAAATTGACTGTACTTTCACAATGCCCACCAGCAAATTAACCCAACAAAGATGGCAGGTTAATATGCTTACGCAGGTGCCCAGTTGCTGGGGGCGGAGCGAGGACGCAGGCATTCCACACTGCCCCAGCTGCTCCGAGCCTCTGGGCAGCGTGGGAAGGCAGAAAGGCGGCTCTGGCCAGAGAGAAGGCGGTGCCAGCAGCCAGCGGAAGAAAGCCCCTTTCTTGCATGAATCTTCGTGCATTGGGCCTCTAGTTATTTATAATGGGGGAAAATGGAAATGATTTAAATGAACAATACCACTAAAATGTATCTTCTATGCAACCATTCAATAAGATATTTTTGAAGAATTTTTTGACAGATGTTAAGGCCCAGATATTGGATGAGAAAATTTCAAGGGAAAAAATCAATGCTAACCTTGAAAAATCTTACTTGTGCAATGACAAGATCCAAGTACCTTTCATTGGTTTCTATTTCCTAAACTGTCTTCCATTGCCTGTACTACTTGAATATTTGAACCCAGAACCTCCCCTCCAACCCAAGGACAAAGGCAAGAGAAACTGGATGCTGACAAGAAACTCAGATACAAAAGAGTAGCTCACTTTTATTACCTGAGTTAGGCAATATTTAAGCATCAATTAAACAAGAGGGCAGAGAGTGCCCAAGGGCTAGTGTAGGCAAACAACAAACGAACCCCACACCCCCAAATAAAATGGCAGCTACTGCAAAAACCATGGCCCCAGGGAAGGATGTACATCCTAGGATGGGACACTCCTGTGGCCTCAAGACCCATTTTGGGAATGGTGCCTAACGCAAAATGGGGGGACAAAGTGCTGCATGATCTGCACGGCGATGGAAAGCCGGTCGAGCAACGAAGCAGTAGAAATCTGCAGGAGGTCGGGGTCTTCAGAAGCTAATCGGCTAAGAGGGGAGAAGAAAATCATTTTAGAGGCGATAACTCGGCGCCTTCCTCACTCCAACCCCTCCCCCAACTGGCAATTCGACCAACTCCTTCATCAGAGAGTTCCTCAGGCTGCCAGCCCCTCTAATGACCCGGTGCCCCACGGCCATCCTTAGACCACCCTTCTGGGGTCCCCACATCGCTAACAGAGCGCCCCTGGGCCAGAGGTCGGCCCCGCCCGCCCCCTGCTGCTACTCCCACCCAGTCCCTTCTGGAACTTACATGAACAGGTCACAGCCATTCACCGTCAGGTCCCAGTGAACCCTCCCGTGGTGGGTCTCAGCACCTGCCATGAGGTATCCACGGACCACCTCCGCTTCCAAGTAGGACAGGAAAGGCACCGTGAGGGTGCTGGTGGGGTTAAGGAAAAGCTCCATCCACACAGACTTTGTGGTTCGGGCCCTCTTGCCCCGCGGAGGCCGGTCTTGCCCCAGGCCCCCGCTCAGGCCCCCCAAGACCCTCCAGGATGCCCCTTCAAGGACTCTGGACCACAGCCCCTCGGGAGCCACTTACCGTGTCTCCAGGCCACACCCACGTCTCCAGGCCACCACAGCTGCTTCCCCAGCCACCGTGGTTCCATAAGCCCCCGCTGTCCTCCCAGATGTCCCCCCCCGGGACCCCCAGCCCCCGAAGCCTATCCTGCCCATCCGCCTGAGTCCCTCCTCCCCCCACCTCCCGCCCATCCCCTCACCCTTTCCTCCCACGGGAGGGGGCTCCATGGAAAAGATACAACTCCGACAATGGGCTTCCCAGATCGCTGTGGGAGGTAGAAGCCACGGCAGCTTCGGCTGAGTATTGCGAGGCCCCCTCGACCTCGGGGGCTCCCTCAGCAGCAGGGCTTTCCTCTCTGGGGTTATTCTGGTCCCCAGGGCCCACGGCGCCCTCTGAGCCACTGGGTGCCCCGGAGCCCTCTGGGCCACTGGGTGCCCCGGCGCCCTCTGGGCCACTGGGTGCCCCGGCGCCCTCTGAGCCACTGGGTGCCCCGGCACCACCTTCCACGCCGCCCCTGCCGTCGTCGTCCTCCTCTGGTGCCTGCATGGCTGCGCTGCCCGCCACAAACCGGAAATCTCCTCTCGCTCACGCTCACGCTGAGACAATGGGCCTTCCAAAGAAGCTCCGCCCCCTGCAGGCTGCGCCTGCGCACACAGACCTCAGGGCGAGGGGGTGGGGCTCCTGGCACTGGATTGGCTCCTGTCTGCAGTCTGTCCGGCTGGGAGATCCGGAGTGAGGAGCGGCTGGGCGTGGTCTCGAAGCCCCGCCCCTCTGTGCGTGGCGCGCACAGGCCCCACCCACCCTGGAAGAGCCAGGTTGGAATGAAAGGCCTGGGTGCTGGGAGGCGGAGTGAGTGCACCGGAAGGGGAGTAGAAAGGTGGGTAGAATGTGGCCGGGGAAACAGGGTCAAGACATGGCCGCCTTAGCCGTGCAGGAACACCGTCCCTCGGCCTTGCAGAGCCGTGCCCTGAGGGAAGGAAATGGTCCAGGTCCCTGTGGGCACACAGTGTGTCCATCAGTAAATGGCGAGGGCGGGTGGCCCGCTGGGGGAAAGCTGGCCATATTAAAAGTCTCTGCCAGCCTCAAACTTCTAGGAATCCGAGGATAAATAGTATTTCTCCAAATGTACTGATGGGCTCCTGTCCCACAAGCAGCCAGTTCCCTCGGGGCAGCCCAGAAACTCACTGCCGCTGAGGACGGGCTGTGAAAGGCCCCTCCCCCCCCCCCCCGTGCCCATGGAGACCCCAAGAGATTAATTTAGGCTTTCCACTCCCTCGGCCGGCCGCGACAGCAGCTCCAAACCGTGCAGCTCCAGGCGGGCAACAAGGGCTACCGCCCCACCTCAACACCCCCTCACTCTCCCCCACATAAATCCAAAGACTGAACAGAAGCATCAGGGCAAGCCCGTGATTTCCAAGAAAAGGGGTGTCCCCCAAATTGGGAGGTTAGTCGTGAGGGGTGTCTTCAGGACTAGGCACTCATCCCCTCGTGCAGGCCCCCCTTCATGACCTCATCTAAGCCCCATTACCTCTCAAAGGCCCCATTTCCAAATACCATCTGGTTGGGGGTCAGGGCTTCAATATACATGGATTTTACGGGAGCGGGGGAAGGACCCAAACATCCAGTCCATAGCAGAGTGCTCCTCCCTGACTCCATTTATGTGTTTGTGACTATTTTTTAAAATATATTGTATTGATTTTTTACAGAGAGGAAGGGAGAGGGATAGAGAGTTAGAAACATTGATGAGAGAGAAACATCAATCAGCTGCTTCCTGCACACCTCCTACTGGGGATGTGGCCCAAAACCAAGGTACATGCCCTTGACCTGAATCAAACCCGAGACCTTTCAGTCCCAAGGCCGACGCTCTAACCACTGAGCTAAACCGGCCAGGGCTGTGTTTGTGACTATTTTTAACGGGGAGCCAAGGATGGATGTGACCAAACATGGAAACAGCATCTTGACTGATGGCGAATCCACGCTAGCTGTTGGGAGAGGTGTGACAGGAGGAGGTGCTCGGGTCTCACAGGGACTCCCAGCTGCGGGACAGGACAGAGACAGTGCACTAAGATTTTGTGATAAAAATCTGTTAAAGCAATCCAGATCCCAATGCCCTCAGGAAGCTCCTGGAATCACAGGAGCCTTGGCGGTCCACACGACTTTCTCTCAAGTTCACCTTGGAGTGCCCTCCCTCCCCCGTGCTCGGGGCCTGGGAGACCCTGCTTCCCCAGCTGACCGCTCCAGGGGTGCGGACGCTCCTGCTCCTGTGCCAGGCCCCACCCCTCACATCTCAGGCACAGGAGGGGCCGCAGGCCATGTCTGGGTTCCTCTCTGCTGCTTGGGCCCCCCTTCTACCTGCTGCTCTGGTGACTGTCCTTACCCAGCCCTGCTCTGTGCCCCAGAGCTGCCCCAGGTGGATGGCACCACTCAGGAAGCTCCTTTGTCCAGGACGCCAGTTGGGCTCAGCCAGTGGAGACCAGAGGGTGGGAGGAGTTAGAAGCCAGGGTATTTGTCTCCTCCCACCTCCTCGGGGACTCCCTGCGGTTCTGGGAGTGGCTGCATTCCTCAGCTCTCAGGGGATGCAGGAGCACTGACCCCTGTCCCACCCCTTTAAGCCCAGGCTTTGCTCTAGAGAAGATGGCTTTTCCTCAGCTGAGGCTTAACAAAAAATGAATAAATTGAGATGATTTTTTTTTTTTTTGTGCCTGACCACCCCTTGGTGGCTGTGGCATGCTGGTAAATGTTTGACAACTTGTTCTTGGTGTGTGGGCAGGTGGGGAAATTGGAAAGTATGCATATACATATGTATAGAAGTTCATTAGCATTCTAGCTCTGTTATGATTCTGACTCCCATAAGGAATGTGTCGTACCCCCAATTTAAAAGTATAATAAAATATAAGATACTATTTATTGTAAATTTCATAGACTTCATGGATTCTCACAGATTGTTTTAGTTGACTTTTGCCAAACTCTTATATCTGTAGCCAATCTGTAATTGCCAATGTGGTCCTGACATGATTGTCACTTGATATTTTCATTCATATTCATGAGTAAGGCAAAAACAGCAGTCATCCATCCATCAGTGATGTGAGCAACTTTTTTGCTTAGTCAAATCATAATGTTGGAATATGGCAAACGCATTTCCTCACATTTTTATGCTATTCACATTGGGAGAGCTATAAATAACACACAATTTCAAGTACATTTAATCTCATTAGTAACATTTCCCCCATCACTTCCTTAAGTCTAGGCAATCTACAAGACAATAAACCAAAGCCTGATTTGTACCATTTGCCAATTTCCGTGGTGTCAATATTCTACCTCTGGCTGATTTCAAACCGCCAGTGGATGTCATGGAACACAGTGTCAGGGAGAGATGTTTCCTCGCTCAGGATTATACACTTTTTCCACCTTACAGCCCCAATACACAAAATTAGCTACAAGAACATAGGTGACAGTAACATGTAGTAAAAACAATTAGAAAGTGGTGTTTTTGTACCTTTCAGAAGTATAATTCATTTAAGTTATAATTGGATTGTAATTTCATGTAATTAAAATTCTAATAATTGTGCAAGATAAATGACCTGTGGAGATCACTATGCAGCACAGTGTCTATAGTGAACAGTACTGTGTTATATCCTTAAAACTTGCTATGTTGAGATTTATCATCAATATTCTTACCACACATGCCCAACAAAATAATAAAGGGGGTGGGAGGAGACTTTGGCTCTTGATGGTGGTGATGGCTAACAGGTGTATGCTTACCCCCAAACTCGTAGAGTTGTATACATTAAATATGCACAGCCATCTACCTGTTAAACATACCTCAATAAATGCTTTAGAGCAGTGGTCGGCAAACTGCAGCTCGCGAGCCACATGCGGCTCTTTGGCCCCTTGAGTGTGGCTCTTCCACAAAATACCACGGCTTGGGTGAGTCTATTTTGAAGAAGTGGCGTTAGAACAAGTTTAAGTTTAAAAAATTTGGCTCTCAAAAGAAATTTCAATCGTTGTACTGTTGATATTTGGCTCTGTTGACGAATGAGTTTGCCGACCACTACTTTAGAGAATAGAATAAAATCAGCTTTTATTATTGGCTGCACTGGACATCCAGCTCCCAAATTTCCAATGATTTAACACTCAGCTCTCGGGAGCCCCCACTCACCACCCCCACTCACCACTGCTTATTGGTCCCTGGCCCCTGCTCACAGCTCTCTACATGGTCCTTTCATTAAGCACAACTTAGCAGAAAACTTTGCAGGTTCCACTTGTTTCCTGCTGGTGCCTTGACTAGCACTCCAACAGCAGATGCAGGCATGTTAGGATGACTTGGAGTGTCCTCATGTAGTGGGCATGGTTCATTTGCAGATACGGCAAGCCTCTGGCTATTTTACACAGAGAGCCAGGTGCTTACAAAACATAAAGGGCTGGTATAGACATATAAAGAACGGCATGTAGGCTGAGGCTGTGGGAATGGCCCAGAACACCACAGGAGAGACCTGCCAAGGGAGTCGGTACCCGGGCCACAAGGGAGGTGGAGAATCAGGGAGCTGCTGACTCCACCGTTGGTTCCAGGAACACACTCCCCCTTGCTGTGGTCCAGCTTTCAGGAAGTGTTTGGCTTCCAGAGCCACACTGCAGCTTGCTACTGGATCTGCACGGGCCACAAGAAAAGGAGCCTTGGACCCAGGGGTGTGCTGCCGAACCTCCAAACAAATAAAGACACACCCACTGCCTCACCAACACCAGCAACTCAGAGTGTTCTTTCCATATCATTATTTGATGGAAAATTCTACAAATATCATTAAATCCACGCAGCCAAATGTGTGGTTTAAGAGCAATATTTCCTTGTGACTTTCTGTCTGGGTGATCTATCCATAGGTGTAAGTAGAGTATTAAAGTCCTCCACTATTATTGTACTAGAGGCCCGATGCACGAAATTTGTGCAAGAGTAGGCCTTCCTTCCCCTGGCTGCCGGCACCGGCTTCCCTCTGGCACCCAGGACCTGGGCTTCCCTTGAAACCCAGGCTTCATCCAGAACATCTGGGAGGACATCTGGTCTAATTAGCACATAATGCTTTTATTATTATCGATTATTATCAATTTCTCCCTTTCAGTCTATTGATAATTGCTTTGTATATTTTGATGCTTCCAGATTGGGTGCATATCCTATATAGTAAAGAGCTAATAGGCAAATGTCATCACCCTGTCATGCCGGGGTCAGGGGACCTAAGGCCAGGCTGGGGGACCTGAGGCTGTGCCCCCCCCTCTTGGCAGGGCTTGACCAGGGACCTGAGGCTGCAGCCCTCGCCTGGCGGGGCTTGACGGGGGTGGGGCTGGCTGTGTCTGAGTTTTGCTGGATTTCAAGGTGCATGTGGGTGGGTGGGGACTTGAGTCTGGGTCCCGAGGCACACCCCAGACTCTGACAGGAGGGAGATTTTCATATACAGCTTACTAATTTCCTTTCATCTCTGACACTTCTATTATAGAGAAAGGGCAAATAGCAATGTTAAAATATTTCCTCTAATTAATTCCCTTTTAATGTGCATGAATTTCGTATTATTATATTAGTATATTAATAAGTATGTCTTCTTGATGAATTGTACCCTTTTTCATTATAAATTGTCCATCTTTGTCTCTTGTAACATTTTTGCCTTGAAATCTATTTTGTATGATATAAAGAGGACTAAACCCACTTTTCTCTGGGTGCCATTTGTTTGAAGTATCCTCTCCCACCTATTCACTCTGAGCTTATGTTTGTCTTTGGAGCTGAGATGGGTCTCCTGAAGGATACATATAGTAGCGTCTTGTTTAATGCATCCTGCTATTCTGTACCTTTTGATTGGTGAGTCCAGTCCAGTCCATTTACAGTTAGGGTGATTATTGCTATATGAGGACAGGCATTTAATCTTTTGTTTTCTGATTGGACTGTATCTCCATTATTTCTTTTCCCTCATGTTTCTGTCTGCTATTTTAGTTTTGTGGTTTTTCTATGTTTTTCCCCCCGTTTCCTCTTTTTAAAAATTTATCAATGCTGCAATCCAATTCCACAATTACCAGGAATGCAAAGAAGCAAGAAAATTTAACCCCATTATGAGGAGAGAAACCAGTCACAAAAAGGCATCCAGATTAGAAAGGAAACAATCAAACTGCCTTATCTGCAGACAACCTGCTCACCTATCATGAAAATCTGATGTAATCCTCACAAGAGCTATAAAAACTATAAGCAAGATTGGCAAGGTTGCCAGAAACTAGGTATATTAGGAGTTAACTCCTCCCTTCTAATGCTTAACTCATCATCTCAACACTTCATCACTGATCTGAAATGTTAGTAAGCCATAAAATTCTTATTCTATGCCCAGATGGTGTGGTTCAGTGGTTGAGCATCGACCTATGAACCACAAGGTCACAGTTTGGCTCCTGGTCAGGGCATGTGCCTGGATAGTGGGATCAGTCCCCAGTGTGGGGTGTGCAAGAGGCACCTGATCAATGATTCTCTCTCTTTAGTGTTTCTATCTCTCTCTCCCTCTCCCTTCCCCTCTGAAAAAAAATATTTTAAAAATTCCTATCCTAGTGTTCCTGGGTGGTTTTACCTTCTCATGCAAACTAAGTTTTTTTTTGTCATTGTTTGTATTTTTGACAAGAATCAGAACTACTGGCATAAATAGGTGGGCAAACTAGAATTCTGGTGAGAGGGCACGCTTTCTGCATAGCAATTGTTTACTGTAAATTAAGAGCCTTAAAAATAAATAGAAACATACATTCTTAACTCTAATTTTACCTCTTGTAATCTATCTTGAGGAAATAACCATTCAAATAAAATTATACAGAACTCCATTGAATCATTATTTATAAGAGGAGGGAAAATGAAAACATTAAATGTTCAACAATTACACTATTATTATTCTTTTATGAATCCATTGATATGTATTTAATTTTTTTTAAAAAGAAAGAGCTCATATGTTAAATGAAAATAGTTTGGAAAAACTTTAATCCTGAACTTGCAAAAATTATACATTATATAGTATTGTTGTGCCATTAATACATAAATGCAACTATAAAATTAAGAAAATATTCCCAAACTAGAGGCCCGATGCATGAAAATTCATGCAAGAGTAATTCCTTCCCCCAGCTGCCGGCACCGGCTTCCCTCTGGTACCCGGGACCCAGGCTTCCCTCCTCCAGCCGCTGGCAGGCATCCGGGATGTGGGCTGGCTTCTCCCTGGCCGCCTGCAGGCACCCAGGGCCCTCGCTTTGTCAGGAAGGACTCCAGAATGACGTCCAGTCTAATTAGCCTATTACCTTTTATTATTATAGATACTGACAGCAGTTAATGCTGAATCCCTCACCTCCCCACAAAACCAGAGACAAAGGCAAAAAAGAATTTGTAGGTGCAGTAACTGAAAATAATCTCAGACGAGAATAGCAGTTCATCTTTATTTTCTGCTGTAACAAACAATTAAGAACCCCATTCTCTAGCAACAGGGAAACAATAGAGGTGAGCGTGTGGAAGGACCAATACAAGCAAACAATTGGGCCCCCATAATAAAGCAGCAACCCCTGTAGGAACCAACGCCCCATGAAAGGATGCAGTGCCTAGGGAGGGACCCTCGGTTAGCCTTGGTCCCCTTCTTCCGGCCTAGGGTTAATTAAAAGAAATGGAGGCATAATGCGCTGCATGGTCCGAATCAGCAGGCAAAAGTCACGGAGAAAGGAGGAGAAAGACATTAGGAGTTGAGCAGGCTCTTCAGCAGTCAGTTGGCTAAAAGAGAAAAAAAGAAAATCAAATTACATGTAATAAGTCTGCACTGAGCTCTCTCTGTCCCCTCAGGTGGCGACAGGCCCAGTTCACCCCACGTATCTGCTTAGACATGACTTTTTGTGGGGTCCCCGATTCACTATTATAAGGACCCTCCGGAGAACCACCCTGGCCACCTACCCACCCCGTGTCCCCCACACCATGGCCCTTTTCAGAACTAACATAGTTAGAAGATTGTCAAACACCGTGAGCTCCTGCTCAACGAACATTCGTTGGGGTTGGACACACCGGGCCAGGTACTGGAAGGCCAACACTGCCGCCATGTGTGACTGCAAAGGCACTGTGAAGGAGCTCGAGGAGATTCCGTTAAGGCACCATCCCATTCAGACTTTTCTATTTCCCCTCAGGCCACTCTCACCCATCTTAGTCCCCCTCCTGGTCGCTGAGGCTACCTCCCCCGACCATCTCAACCGCCCACCACCGGCCCATCCCCTCAGCCACCCAGCTCACCCCTCTCCCCTCTTTGATCCCTCCCCCAGGCTGACCCCTCCTTCCTGTCCCAGTGCCAGGCCTACTGTGTCCCCCTGGCCATCCAGCCACTTGTCAAATAGGATACAATTGGATCCTTCCTCGTCGTCGTGGTTGTGGTGGAATTCTGGCTATGGTCCTTGGCACGGCAGCTTCGCCCCGCACAGGATCATGGTGAGCCTGGGCGGCCTGTGGCGCTGGCCTGGCTTCGGCACCGGGCTCCCCGCTGCCGCCTCTCCCGGGGCCCTCGTGGCCGCCAGGGCCATCTTGGCTGCCAGGGCCTCCCGGACTGGCCTGGCCTTCCCCATCTTCGGCCACACCGCCCACGGCTGGTTCCTCAGCATCCATGTCCCCTCAGCCTCTCCTTCCTTCTCCTGAGAGCTGCTCTCTGCTCAGGGGAGGAGGGGTCGTCAGGAAGCCCCGCCCCCTAACTGGTGACACCAGTCGAACTCCCCAGAGCACATGCGCACACATGTCCTGCCGCCATTAGCGAGAAAGGGCCCTGGGCACGTGACTGTTCCCCCCCCCGCCCATCTCCCCCCTCCCGTTTCCCACGCCCCCTCGCCCCCCCCCCCCCCCCCCCGCGCCTCCCCATGCCTGCCCGGCGCCATGCTTCTGGACGAGCCTCAAAGTCTGTGCAGGTGCCCTGAGAGTCTCGCCTGGGCCCTGCCCGCCCTGCCCGCGTGTACCCCCAGCTCAGACCCTGGAGGAGCCGGGATGGATGGGCCTTGCTCCTGCAGCACCATGGCTCACCCCGGGCACTGTCACTTAGTGCTGCCGCCATCCTGGGGGAGGGGAGCTGCCAGCCCCACTGCCTCTGCCCGGCACGCACCCTGCCCTGTCTCAGACCTCAGGCTCGGGGGGCTGGGGCCCGCTGCTCAGGAGGGACCAGCTGGACACAAGGGCGGCAGGAGCGGGAGCACCATCCTGGGACAACTAACTCCCAGTTGCTCTACCCTCTGCTGGCTCAGCCCTCAGGGGCTGTCCTCACCCCTAGGAGCAAAGCCTTGCTCCTCGGGAGTAGGGGTGGCAAATGGCAGGGGCAGGCTGGAGGTGCCAGGGTCCCTCAACTGAGAAATAACCCTGTATCTGCTGGCCTACTCGTCTAAGAAGGTGAGCAAACTAAAATTCTGCTGGGAGGGCACGCTTTTTGGATAGCAATTGTGTGCTGTAGACCAACAGCCTTCAAAAAAGAAATAGAAACATACATTTTTAACTCAGTCCTTATACCTGTTGGAATCTATCTTGAGGAAATAACCATTCGGCAAAATCATATAGAATTCCATCGAACCATTGTATTAGAAGGAAAATGGAAAGATGAAAAGTCAAGCAATTATATTATTGTACTTCTTTTATGCATCGAGAGACATGTACTTTAAGTTTTCCTTAGATAACAAAATAAACTGATGAATGGAGTGGATGCAGAGACATGGAAGAATGGAACAGAGTGAGGGAAGGTGGAGGGGGGTGGGTGGGTGGGAAGTATTCAACCAAGAACCTTGTAGGCATGTATGCGTGGCCACAATGGGGTGGTGAGGGCTTGGGCCGGGGGGGGGGGGGCGCTGGAGAAGGTCAATGGGGGCAAAAGTGTGACATATGCAATACAACAACAAAGAATTATAAAATAAATAAATAAATAAATAAAGGTTGCTAAGAGAGTATATCTTAAAAGTTCTCATCACAGGAAAATAACGTTTTTTTTTTAGAAAGAGGGAGAGGTCGTATGTTAAATATAAATAGTTCAGAAAAAATTTAATCCTGAATTTGCAAAACTAATGCATTGTATATTATTTCGTGCTTTCAAAATATACATGCAATTATAGAGCTAAGAAACGATTCTGAAATACCAGCAGCTGTTAATGCTGAAATGGCAGGACACAGCCCATTTTCATTTTCTACCATTTCCTAACTTGTCTTCAATTGACTAGAGCCGCAGTCGGCAAACTGCGGCTCGCGGGCCACATGCGGCTCTTTGGACCCCTTGAGTGTGGCTCTTCCACAAAATACCACGGCCTGGGCGAGTCTATTTTGAAGAAGTGGCATTAGAAGAAGTTTAAGTTTAAAAAATTTGGCTCTCAAAAGCAATTTCAATCGTTGTACTGTTGATATTTGGCTCTGTTGACTCATGAGTTTGCCGACCACTTAGTAAATGAATTGCACATCTCCGCTCCAACCCAGGGACAAAGAAAGTAAAGGCGGAGGATTGGGTAACTGAAAACACACTGAGAGGAGAGTAGCAGTTCACTTTTATTTTCTGCTCTAACAAACAATTTAGAAACCCCCCTCCAGCAACAGGGAAACAATAGAATTGAAAGTAACAAAGGGGCAGTACAAGCAAACAATTAGGCCCCCCTAATAAAGTGGCAACTAATGTGGGGTTCCATGTCTCAGGGAAGGATGCACTACCTAAGGGGGGGACTCTAGGTTAGTCTTAGCCCCCATTTACTGTCCTGGGGTTAATGCAAAAAAAATGGGGGCACAGTATGCCGCATTGTTCGAATCACCAGAAAAAGCTCACGGACACAGGAGGAGATGGAACGTCGAAGTTGGTCAGTGTCTTCAGCAGTCAGTCGGCTAAAGGAGGGAAAAAGAAAATCAAATAAAATATGACAACTTTGCACCTAGCTCTGTGTGTCCCCTCAGGTGGTGACAGGCCCAGCTCACCATGAGTACCTCCCTAGAACTAACATTTTATTTATTATTTTATTTTATTTTATTTTATTTTATTTTATTTTATTTTATTTTATTTTATTTTATGGGAGTGGAAGGAAGGTGGGGAAGAGAGAGAGACAGGAACATAAATGTGAGAGGAGAAACACAAGGGTCAGTTGCTTCTCTCACACACTGGCCATGAACTGACTGGGGGGCAGGTGTTGAACCTGCAAGCCAGGTAGGTGCCCTTAACAGGGCACTGAACCTTCCACCCTCCATTGTGCCCGCCCGTGCTCTAACCACTAGGCTCCCCTGGCCAGGGCTGGATCTGACTTTTGGGGGATCTCCGATTCAATATTATAATGACCCTCCTGAGTCCCACCCTTGCCCCCCTGCCCGCCCCACCTCCAGTCCCCCACCATGACCCTCTTTAGAACTCACATAGCAAGAACACTGCCGGACACTATGAGCTCCTGCTCCACTGCTGGTCCATGGGGCTGGGTGCGCGGAGCCAGGAAATGGCATGCTCTCAATGCCTCCACGGACGATCTGAAGGGCACCAGGATGGAGCTAGAGGAGATCCAGTTAAGGCACCATCCCATTCAGACTTTGCTGCTTCCTCTCAGGCCACCCTCACCCGTCTTAGTCCCCTCCCGTATGCCCCCTCCTTCCTGGTCCCTCAGGCCGCCTCCCCTGCCCCCCCCCCCCCCCGCCATCTTTACATCCCGCCATTACCCTTCCCCTCAGCCACCCGGGCCGGCCCCTCCCCTCAGCTTCACCCCCTCCCCCAGGCTGACCCCTCCTCCCTGTCCCAGTGTCCACCCTAGGTCCGACCCCCCGGCCCCCCGGGCTCTCCTCAGAAAGGATACAAATGGAGAGTGTCTGGTCTCGGAATTCTGGCCGTGGCCTCTGGCATGGCAGCTGCGCCCCCCACAGGAGCGCGGAGGGCCCGGGTGACCTGTGGCGCTTCGCTGGGAACAGCACCGGGCTCCCCGCTGCCACCTCTCCCGGGGCCCTCGTGGTCTCCAGGGCCATCTTGGCTGCCAGGGCCTCCCGGACTGGCCTGGCCTTCTCCATCTTCGGCCACACGGCCCAGGACAGGGTCGTCAGCCTGCATGTCCCCTCAGCCTCTTCTTGCTTCTGAGATCCGCTATACCGCTGAGGCGCCCAGGTTCTGCAGGAAGCCCCGCCCCCTAGCGGGTGCCACCACTTGAAAGCCCCAGAGTGCATGCGCACACAGGCCTGTGCCATTTGCCAGCAACCCGGCCAATGAGTGCCCTGGGCATGTGACTGTTTCCCGCCAAGTCTGCCCAGCAACATGCTGGTGGGGAGCCTCAGAGCCTGTGCGGGTCCCAGCCCAGCTCTCCTCTAGGGGGCGCAGCTTGCTGCTGCGGGTCCCTGTCATTGGTCTCAGTGGGTCAGGCGCCTCTGGGCCAGTCCCCGGGGGTCTCGCCTGGGCCCTGCCCGCCCTGCCCGCGTGTACCCCCAGCTCAGACCCTGGAGGAGCCGGGATGGATGGGCCTTGCTCCTGCAGCACCATGGCTCTCCCCGGGCACTGTCACTTAGTGCTGCCGCCATCCTGGGGGAGGGGAGCTGCCAGCCCCACTGCCTCTGCCCGGCACGCACCCTGCCCTGTCTCAGACCTCAGGCTCGGGCGGGCTGGGGCCCGCTGCTCAGGAGGGACCAGCTCGTTGGACAGAAGCACAAAAGGAGCAGGAGCACAGCCCCTGGGACAACTCCCCGCACCTTTGCCCTCTGTTGGCTCAGCCCTCATGGGGCTCGCCCTCATTTAGAAGGAAAGTCTCCCCACTCTGGGCGTGGGTGGGTGTGAGGGTTGATTGGGGTGGGGAGGAAGGCTGGAGGTGTCAGAGGTGCCTGGAGCCCTCAGCTGGTAGGTGACCCTGTGTCTGCTGATCTCTTAGGGGCAAGTTTCCCTCTGTGTCTGGGAAGGGGGTCAGGTCTCCAGGAAAAGTACAGCGAGAGGTGGGCAGGGCTAGGGCAATGCCTGGACACGTGTGTCTGTGCCAACACTCTCTCTCTCTGCCCACAGTCGTGGCAGTGGGTAGATGTGGTGTCCTGTCCCAGGGATCAGGGCCCACTCACCTGGCTGGCACACCTGTGGGCACCAGCCAGGGAAGGGATCAGGGAGTGGGCGCCTATCTGAGCTTCAGGATGGTGCACTTTCCATATCGCACGTATTCCATGTAGCAGCTTTTCTTTTGTTAAAATTTCTTTATTGATTAAGGTGTTACATATGTGTCCTTATTCCCCCATTCCCCCCCCATTCCCCCCACTCATGCTCTCACCCCCTGGTGTCTGTGTCCATTGGTTAGGCTTATATGCATGCATACAAGTCCTTTGTTGATCTCTCCCGCTTACCCCCACCCTCCCCTACCTTCCCTCTGAGGTTTGATGTAGCAGCCTTTCTTCAGCCACGTCTGTGTCGCAGCTAATCCTAGACCTGGTGAGAAAGAGCTTTGTAACACAGGCCGTACAGTGTTATAGCTGAGTAGATTCCCCAAAGACTTTCCCACACCCAGAGATCAGGTTGAGGGGTGAGGCGGGATGGGGGGGATCAAAGGGACATCCCTTTCTGCTAAAACAAACAAACAAACAAACAAAAACAAACTGGAAACATAACCATAGACATGCCATTTCTCGAAGCCAACTGCTGCTCGACCTCTGCTTGTCTTGGGGGATGGAAGAATGGGAAGGGAAGAGGGTACAGGGGAGGCTGCCCACACCCAGCTGCTTCCATGGGTAAGTATTGGTTCTGGGGGCTCTGCACCCCACACTGTCCCGGGAACTGGGAATAACACAGCAGGGAGGAAGCCTGCAGAAAGCCTTTTCCCAGGGAGCTGCCTTCCTTGGAGAGAAAGGATCCCAGAATCCCAGAGGAACACAGCAAGCCGGGCAGGTGGGTGAAGGGATTCCAGAGAAAACACAGGAAGTAGCTGTCAGCAGGTCAAAGCCACAGAGTCCAGGAAGGACTGGATGTGGAGGGTGAACAGGTGTGGTCACAGGGAGGACCCCAGGGACTGGCATCACTGGGTCAGGCTGACATGGGGCCAAGGAGGGAGAAGAAGGCTGGACAGTGACACATGAAGGGCTCTGCTTTGGCCGGCTAATGAGCTCCTTCCTGTGCTGTCTACTTATCTCTGGAGTCTGCCTGCTCACCATCACCTGCAGGCTGCTTCTTCCTGCTGAGACTCTGGGCCCATGCGCCCTCATGCCCCCTGACGTCACCCTGCTAGGGTGGACACCTCTCTACCCAGTGCCCGTGCTCCCCACCTTCTCCCTGCATGCCCCTCTTCTGCCTTCACACAGCCTGTGCAGGGGGCAGGGGCTGGGAGTGCAGGGGAGTTTGCACCTGGACACAGCTCTCTGCTGATGCAGCCAAGACTCACGGGATGAATCCTTTGAGGGACACTTCTTTTTTTTCCTTTTTTTTTTTTTTAAATTTCTTTATTGATTAAGGTGTCACATATTTGTCCTCATCCCCCCATTCCCGTCCCCCACCCCACCCCCCTGTTGTCCTTAACCATTGGTTAGGCTTGTATGCATGCACACAAGCCTTGATCTCTCCCCCCTACCCCCACCCTCCCTACCCTCCCTCTGAGGCCAGACAGTCAGATTGATGCCTCCTTGTTTCTGGGTCTGTTCTTGTTCATCAGTCTATGTTGTTCATCATTTCCCCTAGATGAGTGAGATCATGTGTTACTAGAAATATACTTATAAGAACCGAATGTGAGATGAGCAATAATAGTTATGCTGACAGGCAAATTAATTAAGTCTGTAGTAAGTTTCTTTCTGGACCAACAGTTCTTTTGAGACCCAATTTCAATGTCCACCAGTTCCTTATGTGTACATGACGGCACTGACTTTTCAGCTCTGGATGGTGGACAAATGGTGGTAATGCAGGTCCGACTCCCTCTGGTTTGGTCTCGCCCGGACCCAGGGGCGCGGCTTCACCCGGACTCAGGGGCACGCGGCCTCACCCGGACCTGGGACCCAGAATCACCCAGGCCCCGGGGCTCGTGGCCTCACCCGGACCCAGGTGCGCGCGGCCTCACCTAGTCCTGGCATCCAGCCTCACCCGGACCCAGGGGCGCGTGGCCTCACCCGGACCCAGGGGCGTGTGGCCTCTCCCGGACCCAGGGGCGCGGCCTCACCCCTACCCAGGATCCAGCTTCACCCGGACCCAGGTGCGCGCGGCCTCGCCCGGACCCGGGACCCAGCCTTGTCGGAGACCTGCTCAGACAGAGAACAGGGTAATCCTGAAAGTAGGAGACGGTGACGAGGAAAAAGAAAGAAAGAGAAGCAAAAGCGGGGATCAGGAGGACCAACAACAGTGATGCTGTTGAAGGCAAGTTTATTCACAGAGAGCAGTACATTTATATCCCAAATTTTGGCTCCCCTCCCGAACTCCCGGGCGTCGTGCTATAGGTCTGGGCAGCGAGCCACACGCACCTCCTTGTGGAGACAAAGCAATCCTTGAGACATGGACTCTCAATCCAGTCTTCCTTGAGCAAAGTTCACTCCAAGAACACTTAATTTCTATATCTCTTATTATTACAGTTTGCTTAAATAACATTCATGTGACCCCTTTCCAAGGACAGGCAATCACGCAGCTGCCTTGGAATAAGAACACCAGTTAGAGACAGACCCTTTTCAAGGCCCGTCTATCCAGTGCCCTTATAGGGAGGCCCCATGAATTTTTCCCACACAGCCTCACCCGGATTCAGGGGTGCACGGCCTCACCCAGACCCGGGATTCAGCTACACCCGGACCCAGGGGCGCGTGGCGTCACCCGGACCCAGGGCTGCGTGGCCTCTCCCGGACCCAGGGGCACGGCCTCACCCGGACCCGTGACCCAACCTCACCCGGATCCAGGGGCACACGGCCTCACCCGGACCCGGGATCCAGCTTCACCCGGACCCAGGGTCGCGTGGCCTCTCCCGGACCCGGGGGCGCGCGGCCTCACCCGGACCCAGGACCCAGCTACACCCGGACTCAGGGGCACGTGGCCTCACCCGGACCCAGGGGTGCGTGGCCTCTCCCAGACCCAGGGGCGCGGCCTCACCCGGACCCGGGACCCAGCCTCGCCTGGATCCAGGGGCGCATGGCCTCACCCGGACCCAGGATTCAGCTACACCCGGACCCAGGGGCACGTGGCCTCACCCGGACCCGGGACCGAGCCTCACCTGGATCCAGGGGCACACGGCCTCACCTGGACCCGGGATCCAGCTTCACCCAGACCCAGGGGCGCGTGGCCTCTCCCGGACCTGGGGGCGCATGGCCTCACCCGGACCCAGGACCCAGCCTCACCCGGACCCGGGATCCAGCTTCACCCGGACCCAGGGTCGCGTGGCCTCTCCCAGATCCAGGGGCACACAGCCTCACCCAGACCCAGGATCCAGCTACACCCGGACTCAGGGGCACGTGGCCTCACCCGGACCCAGGGGTGCGTGGCCTCTCCCAGACCCAGGGGCGCGGCCTCACCCGGACCCGGGACCCAGCCTCGCCTGGATCCAGGGGCGCACGGCCTCACCCGGACCCGGGATTCAGCTACACCCGGACCCAGGGGCACGTGGCCTCACCCGGACCCGGGACCGAGCCTCACCTGGATCCAGGGGCACACGGCCTCACCTGGACCCGGGATCCAGCTTCACCCAGACCCAGGGGCGCGTGGCCTCTCCCGGACCCAGGACCCAGCCTCACCCGGATCCAGGGGTGCACAGCCTCACCCGGACCTGGGATCCAGCTACACCCAGACCCAGGGGCGCGTGGCCTCACCCAGACCTGGGACCCAACCTCACCTGGACCCAGGGGCATGTGGCCTCACCAGATCCAGGGGCGCGTGGCCTCGCCCGGATCCAGGGGCACGTGGCCTCACTCGGACCCGGGACCCAGTGGGGCTTCGTCTTCTTGATCCCAATTCCTGTCAGTCAATTCCCTCTCAGCAATTCCTTCGGCCATCCTCTCAAAGCTCCGGGGCGGCAGCCGCGGAACTCGCTGGGCGGCGGGCTCGGCGAAGCTCCGGTGTGCCCGATGCACGGCAGCGGGCTGGTCCAAGGTCGCTGCGGTGGCACTTGGGCCTGCAGCGGCGACCAGTCGCTGGGTGAGCGCACCTGGATCCGGGACCCAGCGGGGCCTCGTCTTCCTGATCCCAACTCCCATTGGTTAATTCCTTCTCAGCAATTCCTCCGGCCATTGTTCTGGATGGTGTCTGCTCTGTTTTCCAGTTGTAGTTTCAAAATTGTTGTGGTAGGCAACAATCAGGCGTCTGCCCTATGCCGCCATCTTGGTCCTCCAGAAGATTCTTAAGTAACCTTATAAATGTGGTTCTGAACACTGTGTCATCCATTAGTTTACTTTCCTTCATCCCTTCTATTCGTGACCTGCTTCGGTGTCTCCACCTTTTGGCTTCCTCCCTATGTTGATGGAGTGGCTTTGTGTGGTCAGTGACCTATAGGGGCCGGTAGCTCAGCTTCCCCAATCTCCCTAGGTGGTCGCTCTTGGTACCCCCCTTTGTGGGCTGAGTGCAAAGTCTTGGTGTTGTTAAGCCTTGATTGCTGTTGGTACACTGGGAGGATTTGACCTCCAGTCCAATTGGCTGTGAGGATCAGCTGTGTCTACACCGGGAGACCGCCTTATTCAACTAGACTTGCAAAATTGTAAAAGCCTCTGTGCTCAGCTTGGATGGGGCGGAGTTTCAGGGTGGAGCCTACAGCCTTGGCTTCCCGTCAGCCCCGCCCTATGAGGTTCCTGTGTCTCAGTGTCCCTCTGGACTCCCTGCAAACACCTCTGAGAGAAAAGCGCCCTGGAGTTTCGCCCACCACCAAACAGTCTAGTCTCTCCCCCAATGAATCTGGACTCCCAGATTCTTGCCCGGAACTGGGTTTCAGTGTAGTCGGAACTGGGGCTCAGCGCAGTCTGGCGCCTTTGTCTCCTTCCCACCAGGGCAATCCAGCGGCACAGTCAACAGACCATCCTCTGCGCGCATTCCCGTGCGCACCTCCGGTGCTCTGCCCTTCGCCGCTCCCCTGCGTCTCCGCCTCACAGCCCAGGTTCCCCCAGCATGAGCCTGGCTTCTCAGGGTCTCGCCCGGAACCGGGGCCCAGCGCAGCCAGAACTGGGGTTCAGTGTAGTCGAAACTGGGGTTCAGTGCAGTCCGGAGCCCCTGTCTCCTCCCCGCCAGGGCAATTCAGCGGCACAGGCAACAGTCCGTCCTCTGCGTGCATTCACGTGCGCACCTCCAGAGCTCTGCCTTTCGCCGCTCCTCTGTGCCTCCGCCCCACAGCCCAGATTCCCCCAGCATGCGCCTGGCTTCCCAGGGTCTCGCTCGGAACTGGGGTTCAGTGCAGTCGGAGCTGGGGTTCAGCGCAATCTGGAGCTTTTATCTCCTTCCCGCTAGAGAATGCCGGCCAAGCCGTCAGCCGCCTTGTCCTCTGTGGCTCTGTCCTCCCCGCAAGCACGTGTGCTCGTGTCTCTGCCCATGTCTCCATACCTCAGGCTTTTACGGCTCCTCTGATTTTCCTTGTGGTTTTCTCTTTCCTTCTAGTTGTGGGCATTTCAGTCAGCCAGCTGTCCTGTGGTTCTGGATGATGTCCGTTCTGACTTTTAGTTGTATTTTTGAAATTGTTGTGCCAGGCTGCAGGTTAGGTGTTCAAACCTATGCCGCCATCTTGTAAAAAACCTGAGGGACACTTCTGAGGTGCAAGTGACTGTTCAATGAAAGAAATAGGATGAGACAGATGAGCACTGAGGTCATAGGCTGCTTTTATGTATCTCACTGAGACATGGGGGGGGGAGAGAATGCATTTACATTTATACTATTCATTTGTATAGGATATGAATGGTTTATAATTAATAGGTATTTATGTGTTATTCACACAATAAAATCAAAGTGAAAATACCAGAAAAAATTTAAATGAACTTTGATTTTTGGACAGGGAAATATTTTCCTAAGCCTACTACTAACAATGGAATTATAATAATCAATAACATGACCCTGGCCAGGTGGCTCAGGTGTTTGGAGCGTCATCCTGTACATCAAAAGATTGTGGGTTCAATTCCCTTGTGGGCACATCCTAGATCAGGCCCGTCAGAAGGCAACTGATCTTTGTTTCTCTCTCACATCAATGTTTCCCTCTCTCGCACTTCCTCTCCCTTTAAAAATTAGTAAGAACAACTCTTGGATGAGAATGTTTTTTAAAAAAAGCAATAACATGCATTTAGTGATTTCCGTGTTCCAGTCACTGTTCTAAATAATAAACATGAATATCCTCATTTCATCCTGAAATACAGCAACATTTTCATTGTGGTTATCTCTAGTAGGGAGATGATAGGTAATTATATTATTTTCCAAACATGCCCATATTTCTTTTCCTGTTTTTTTGGCAGTGGGCATCAATTACATTTGTAAATAGAAAAAAAAAAATTAAGTTATTCAGTAATTGTTGTTCAGAGAAGCTTCTAATTAGTTCCCAAGTGAACTACTTTGCTGAAGTTTGAATTACCCTTGTCTATTCATTGGGGGCCAATCTTTCCTTTGAAAGTTCTCGTACTTGGCCCCTTCTCCTGATGCAGGTAGGAGGACTGTGATGAAGTCCCTGAAGTCACGGAGCCTGGGGACCCAGCCTAATGACTGTGGGGCCCATGTGGCACAGCCCTGCTGTCCTCATGACGTTGAGCTGCTTCCCAAGAGCAATCCTTTCTAAACTCCACACACAATCCCCATGCGACATGGACACTTATTCCTCTAGAGACAACTGCAAGGTTGCTGTCATCAGCATTTCATCAGGATGACACAAGGTAATCTTTTACTCTTCTAATCCTTCCATTTACTCCAGTACACGTGCACCTGTCTTCATTAGCAAGAAACACATGCACACGCAGCTACATACTCAGGAGGCACTCAGCACATCCAATCTCTGTGTCCATAGCACCAGGTCTAGCTTAAACTGTCTGGCTTCATGGCGGTAAAAGGCTTCACATTTGTAAAATGAAGAGGACTTCTATGGAATGCAATAAATACATCTAAAATCATATTAGGCATGAACCACAATGACTTGTCCAAATATATTAGTGTCCATGCACCCTTTGTAAGGGCATCATATGGCCCAGCAGCTCAGGGCCCACGTGGGGCTGCAGTGGGGTATTGTGGGCAAAAACCAGCTACCATTTTGGTCGCTGTCTGTCTCTCTCTCGCTCTTGAACTCTCTCTCCATAGTCATGTGTAATCAATTTACTGATCACTGCCTTCCCTGGGATCCACCTGGAGTCTCCATCTAAGTTTCCTGTAGCCCCCCAAACCTTCCAGGCTGCAGCCTCTCCCAGCTCTGAGGGCACCGAAGGAAGTGCATCCTGAGGGTGAGGGAGCAACATGGAAGGGACCCAGTACCCCATCAGCTCACTAATCCTTGTTTCCATTGATTCGAAAGCTGCCCAGGCATTGCTTTCCATGCTTTGTCCACGAGTCCTGACCACAATCCCAGAAGATGGGGAATAGCATTGCCCCATTGGATAGCACCATGAGCCTGTATTTGGCACAGCACCCGTAGCACTGACTGTGCCCAGGAATCTGCTGGTGTGTAAGCTCCTGGACAGAGCCTCTGGGCAGCAGTTACCAACCGGTGGTCTGCCAACCACTGGTGGTCCCTGAGGTCTGCAAGGTGGGCGACCGCTGGCTTAAGGAAACCTTTGGAGCAGCGGTCACAAACCAGTGATCCGCGGACCACTGGTGGTCCCTGAGGTCTGAAAGGTGGGCGACCGCTGGCTTAAGGAAACCTTTGGAGCAGTGGTCACAAACCAGTGATCCGCGGACCACTGGTGGTCCCTGAGGTCTGAAAGGTGGGCGACCGATGGATTAAGGAAACCTTTGGAGCAGCGGTCACAAACCAGTGATCTGCGGACCACTGGTGGTCCCTGAGGTCTGAAAGGTGGGCGACCGCTGCTCTAGGGATCCTTCTGACCAAAAGGCAGCAGGGCTGGCACTAGGAAAAATGATCTACATGGTTCCTGTCCTCCCAGATCTGCCACTGCCATTGGGGAGTGCCCCTCTGGTGGGTCTGGGGCCTCTTTGCTGTGAAAGATGGGGTCATCGCCTAGGCATCACGAGGTGGGTAGGAGGAGCTGCAAATCAAGGAGACAGGCAAGGTTGGAAATAGCTGATGCTCACGGGGTTTTGCTGTGTCAGTAAGGAATGCTTTGGGGGCTTAAACTACAAGGAAATGTATTATTGACTGAATGTGAAGTCCAGAGGGAGAGGGTCATCACGCTGGCTTACTTGTCCAATGAAGGGTCATCAAGGACCCAGTCCCCCCATTCCTGACCCTTTTAGCAGAATGTGGGTGTTCCTAGGTTTGGTGTTGGGACAAGTCACTCTTTCCTGTGACTAGCTGGTAACAATTGTGTTAAATAAAGTTGTTAAGGTGCCTAATCCCCCAGGCTAATGTGTGAGCTCCTTGAGGGCAGGGTCTGTGTTGCTTTCCGTAGCCCCAGTGCTATGCCCAGTGCCTGTTACACACAAGGTGCCAAGTCACTCATTCGTTCATTTACTCATTAACAATTCTTTCTTGCTAAGTGCTATGATGGAGGAGAATCCAGGGATCCATGGCACATAGCCCAGCCTGTGGGGTGGGAGTGGGGTCAGCAAACACTCTCTCGAGATCTTTACATCTGACAGGAGTCCCTGAACACAGAGGCCTCAGCTCAGCAGGGTTGAAGGCTTTCATTCAATAGCAACCAGGGTCGGAAGGTCAGCCAAAACTCATGGGACTCACAGTTTGATTACTGCTTACTGAGTACCTGTTACCTGCCAGGTCCCTGGTAACAGAGCTTAATCATACCTCTTGCCTGCAAGTGCCCCAGGCCAGTCAGGGACAAATCATTTCAGAGCTGGGTGAGGAGTAAGCCCTTGCGGCCATGGTGGAGAGGCACTCCCCAAGCAGGGCAGGTCAGGTAGGAGGAAGGGCAGTCTGCACAGGCTACCAGGAGCAGGTGGCCCTTTAAGCAATGCAAGGAGGGGGAGTCACCTGGCCCAGAGGCTGGGCGGGTGGACAGTGAGTGAAATGCCTTAGTGAGGATGGTGAGCTGATGGGGCAGAGCAGGTCACAGGCCCCCGGGGCTGCTGCTGTTTGGTTTGCACTGTTTATCTCAAGTGATCGCTACGCCGTTTTGTGGTGATGCAGGGTTCAGTTTCTGGGAGGCTCTGCCTTTCCGCTCCTTCACGTTACCTAGCTTGGGCTTGGGAGCTCCTTGAATTGATCCTCGCTAACTCCTTGTCCAGGGAAGTGGTGCCTTAATGGTTTGTTTGGGCATCTCATGACCTTCTTCCTGGCGGTGTCCATGCCTCTGACAGTGTCCCAGAGGATGAACGTAATTGTCCAACAAGGGACACCCCCAGTACAGCCACGTTTTGGAAAGCCTCAGGATTCGTTCCATCTCTGTGACCATAGAAAAGGTGTGGTAAGGTTCAGGGGCATGCAGAACCGTGGAGCAGCCCTCAGAGGGGGGAGTGGAGCCGCAAGGTGGGCAGTGAGATGACCCACTGGGTTCTTGTAAGGGGCCAGGTTAGTCCTCGTGGACTCCACTTTGCCCTTCACCTGGCTTTAGGCTGCCGCCTCATCTGGTTAGAGCTCTCCAGGAGTCTCCTGAGGGCACCCTTGACTTCCTTGTTCCTGAGGCTATAGATCATGGGATAGAGCATGGGAGTTACATTGGTGTAGATTAAGGACACAATCTTGTCCTGTTCTGGGGTGTAGCATGACTTGGGGCGAATGTAGATGAATATTGCACAGCCATAGTGCAGAAGAGAGACCAGCAGGTGCCCGGCACAGGTGGAGAAGGCTTTGCTCCTGCCCTGGGCTGAGTGGATGCTGAGGATGGTGGTGATAATGAAGCCGTAGGAGAGCAGTATCAGTAAGAAGGGAATCAGCAGGATGAGCATGCAGACCACGAAGACTGCAATCTCATTGGCTCGTGTGTCTGAGCAGGCCAGGAAGAGCACAGCAGGGATGTCACAGAAGAAATGATTGATCTCATGGGACTGACAGAAGGGCAAGAGGAATATTAGTGTGGTAAGTGTGAGTGAGAGTGCAAAGCCACCGACGCATGCCAGAGCCAGCATCTGCAGACAGAGGGCCCTGGTGATGATGAGTGTGTAGCGCAGGGGCTTGCAGATGGCCACGAAGCGGTCATAGGCCATCACAGCTAGGAGGAAACACTCTGCTCCCCCCAGAGTGATGAAGAGGTGCATTTGCAACGCGCAGCCCAGCATGGGCATCCGCTGGCTGCGGGACAGGAAATTGGCCAGCATGTTGGGTACAATGAACAATATATAGCAAATGTATTTATATACTAGTGGCTTGGTGCATGAAATTCATGAACATTAAAAGGGAATTAATTAGAGGAAATATTTTAATATTGCTATTTGCTCTTTCTCTGTAATAGAATTGTCAGAGATGAAAGAAAATTTGTAAAATGTATATGAAAATCTCCCTCCTGTCAGAGTTTGGGGCCCTCTGCGGGACCCAGACTCAAGTTCCCGCCCACCTGTGCATGCCTGGAAATGGCGTGAGACCCCGACCTGGCCAGTCCCACCCCCGTCAAGCCCCTCAGAGTGGGCAGCGCAGCCTCAGGTCCCCTGACCTGGGTTCCTGGTCAGGGGTGCAACTTCAGGTTCCCCGGCCCAGCGCCACGGCGGGGGGCGCGGCCTCAGTTCCCCTGGCCCGGCCTCAGATGGGTGATGCAGCGTCAGGTCCCCTGGTCCATCCTCAGGTCCCTGGGCACAAGGGAACGAGGGCACGAGGGTGCGAGTGCACGAGGGCATGAGTGCACGAGGGCACGATGTCTATTTGCATATTAGCTCTTTATTATATAGGATTTAAAAAATATTTTTATTGATTTCAGAGAGGAAGGGAGAAGCAGAGAGAGACATAAACATCAATGATGAGAGAGAATCACTGATTGGCTGCATCCTGCACGTCCCCCACTGGGGGTTGAGCCCACAACCTGAATATGTACCCTTGACTGGAATAGAACCTGGGACCCTTCAGTCTGCAGGCTGACACTCTATCCACTGAGAAAAATGAGCCAGGGCAATATATAGCAAACTTAAATGTTGGACAGATTCAAAGAAAGAAATCCAGGGGGGTCTGGAGGCAGGAGTCAGTGAGGGTGATGAGCACAATGGTTGGGTGGCCTGCTAGGGTGACAAGATGTATGACTAAAAAGAGTCAAAAAAAAAGAAGAAGATTTGCAGTTCAGAAAGATCCCCAAAGCCCAAGATGATAAACTCTGAGCTTAAGGTGTGGATTTTCTGCAGTGGGGCCATCCTGTATTCCCCTGTCGAACTCCTGGGCTGGAAAAGGCAGATTTCTAGCAAATTTCTAAGTTGTGGGAGACTCTGCAGCCCTTTCCACAGACGGGAGTGTAGCCACCTCTCCAGGGCCTCCAACCCACGTTGCCAGGCTTGGCCCTGGGCTAAGTTCATGAGCTTCTTACATTCTGCCCTCTGCTCACTGAGAATAAAGAACTTCTGACTGATTTAACTCAGGACTCCATAAACTATGGCCTCTGGCCTGAATGCAGCGGCCAGTATATTGTGTTGGAGCAGATTGGTCCACATCCTGGTTAGGGCAGCTTTCCCGCCACAACTGCAGAGGCCAGTGGTCGCGAAGGATCACGTGGCCTGCAAAGCTGAAACGATTTCCTGTGTTAGCCTACACATAAAAGGCCTTTCAAAGTGAAAGGCAAATAACATTTATTTGAGGCCAAAAGAATAGCTATTCGGGAAAGCACTGATTCAGGCAAATAGTGTTCCAATTAGGAGTCAAGGGGAGAGGGTCTTTCTGAGAAAGGCCGGGGAACAGTTACATCCACAGAAAGGCGGCATTTCTATTGGTGCGGAGAGCAAAACATAGTGATGTTTATGCTTAATGATGTTTTAACGGTTCAGTCCAGTAGTCATAATACCTGCTTTCTTATGTGTTTTTTGTTTAATCCTCACCTGAGGATATTTTTTTCCTTTGCTTTTCTGGGAAATTGGAAGGCAGGGACGGCAGGGGAGAGAGAGCTAGAGCGAGAGTGAGAGGGAGAGAAAGAGACATCAATTTGAGAGAACACATTCGCTGGTTACCTCCCACACGCACCCCAACCGGGGAAGGGAATTAACCCGAAACCCAGGTACCTGCCCTTTACCTGGAATCGCACCCTGGAGACGTCGGTGCATGGGCCGACGCTCTCATCACAGAGTATCACTGGCCAGGGCTCTTGTTATGTTTGTAAACAATTCTTTGGCACACAAGGTTGCCCTAGGCCCCGTCCAAAGGTTAATTTGCCTGGTTTTAACATTCCAATGGTTTAAGGCAAAATATTGGCAAAGGGGCTCCATTTTAAAAAAAATTATCATTTTTTTAAAAATTATCTTTATTGATCAAAGTATCACAGATGTCCCCTTTTTCTCCTTTGACTACCTCCTCCCCACAGCCCCCCAATATTGAATGTGTCCATGGGTTATTCATATATATGCAAATAGACTGAATGGCAGAACAACCAAACCAACTAAACAATCAGTCGCTATGACATGCGCTGACTACCACGGGGGCGTGCGCGGAACATGGCAGGCATCGGCCACAGCAGAATGGTGGAGCAGGTGAACAGGGACACCATAACAAGGCAGGGCGCCAGTTGCTGTCATTGGGGCAAGCCTCTGGTGGTTACTGAAAATTCTTTGCTCCTGCATGCCAAGGTCCCTCTGGGTGCTCGCACCTGGTGCTGGTGCCAGAGCCATCACTCGGACCTGCTGCTGGTGCCCAGCGCCAGCCCCAGTCGCTCAGCACTGTCACTGGGTGTGAGTGGTGGCTGCTGGCCGAAATTGTCCCTGAAAGCTTCTCCACCTCCTCCTGCTCCTGAGGGGCGATTGGGGCAGTAGCCACCACTCACACCTGCTGACAGTGCTGGCTGCACTCACACCCACTGCTGGCGCCGGCCCCAATCACTCCACACAATCAGTGAGTGCGAGTGGAGCCAGTGCTGTCAGCGCATGGGAGTGGTGGTGGTGGGAGCGGGGTTGCCAGCATACAGGGGATTGGGGGGAGGGGGCGCAGCAGGAGGGGCGGGGCAGGGGTGGGGACGATGGGCTTGATACCAGCCCCTGTGCCCACAACAGCCTCACAGCCCAGAGTTCCTTTCAAGGTGCACAAATTTGTGCACAAGGCCCCTAGTATTCATATAAGATCTTTGGTTAATCTCTTCCTACCTCCTCCTGCCCTCCTTCCCTCTGAGATTCATCCGTCTGTTCCATGCTTCCATTCCTCTGCATCTGTTTTGTTCATCAATTTATTTTGTTCATAATCTTTCACATTAAGTGAGATCATGTGATACTTGTCTTTCTCTTACTTATTACGCTTAGCATAATACCTTTCCCAGTCCCTCCATACTCTCTTAAAGGTCAAGAGATCCTTCTTTTTTTACTGCTGCATAGTATTCCACTGTGTAAATGTACCACAGCTTTTTGGTGTGTGTGTGTGTGTGTGTGTGTGTGTGTGTGTGTGTGTGTGTGTGAATTCATTTACTAATGGGCACTTGGGCTGCTTTCAGATCTTAGTTATTGTAAACAATGCTACTGTGAACATCAGGGTGTATATATTCTTTCGGATTGGTGTTCATGTGGCTCCATTCACATTATTTTGGACACAAGTATGACATGTCACAGAAAAGCTTTCCAAACTTGCCCACTTCCTGTTTGCATCCTCTGCCCATTTGCCTAGTGGGTTGTTAGTCTCCTTGGGGAACAGAGGCTTGCAATTATTTTCTGGCTTGAATACTTCCTGTTCATCACTATATCTAGTCATCAGAAGACCAGGAGGAAGGGGCTGCTACTTCAAGCTTTGGAGGTTAGAAACTGAGGCTCAGAGGCAGAGGCCCCCAAGGATGTGGGGCAAGAGCTTCTGAACCTGAAATTCAGCTCCCCTCCACCCACAATCACCAAGTGGCTTAATTCAGAGAGGATAAGACATGTTTGCATGTGTAAAAAATCCTACCGACAAAAGAGAAAAATGACATTTTAAAAATCACTATCATTTATAATGATATCCTAAAACATGAAATATTTGGTGTGCACTTAATAAAATATGTGCAAAACATTCACATAGAAAACTTAAAACGATTGCCAAGAGAAAGTGAAGAAAAACTACATAACTGTAAAAATATGTCATGTTCATGGATTGGAAGACCCACTATTCTATCAATTTTGTATTAAGCTAACAAAAATCCTGAATTTGCAGAAATTGACAAACTGATTCCAGCATGCAAATGGAAATGCATAGAACCTAGAATGGAGAATCAAACATGAAAAAGGATAAAGTTGGAAGATATAAGTGTGACTAAATGAGAATACAGGCAAAATAAAAAGCTCATAGTTTGCTGGTGGGAATGTAAGTTGACATAATCATATTGAAAAAAACAGTTCTTCAGTTTCTTATAAATTTCCACTTAACCATATGACCCAGCAAGGCGATGTCTGCTATTTACCTGTTAAAACCATTTGTCTTCACAAAGACTTGTACATAAACTTTTGTATCAACTCTTAATAATAAGCCCGATTTGAAAACAACCCAGATGTCCATCAACAGGTGAATGGTTACCCAGATAATGATACACTTGAGCGAGGAATAGCACTCAGCAATAAAGAGGCACGGAGGAGTGACTGCTGCTGGGAATCCCCCCAGGGCTGGGCCCCACCGTCTCTGCAGATTCAGATGCAGCAGCAGGTGGAGACCAGCGGGAAGACAGGCCAGGACTAGCCCAGAGGCGCCTGAGTCACTCCCAGAACTCGGGGACAGGGGACAGGGGTCAGCGAGCTAGTCGTGCATGAGGGTGGTCAGGCCGGTGCCGCCAGCGGCTCTGAGGCTCCCCAGGAAGCTTGGGGCGGGGCCAGGTGGCGGGAAACAGTCAGGTTCCCAGCAGCCTCAGCACAGCAGGCCCCTCTTGCCAGGAAACAAGCGAGTGGGGGTCTGTTTGCGCAGGCGCCCTGGGTTGCACAGCGCTCCTGGGGGCAGAGCTTCCTGCGGGGTCCTCATTGGCTAAGCTGTCTCTGGGGCCTGTGCGCCAAGATGGCCTGAACCAGTCGCACTCCCTCTGGATCCAAAGGGGTGGTGTGCGCAGGCGGGCGCCCTGGAGACGCCTAGTTGCGTGTGTGCGTGAAAGGGTGGGACTTCCTGCAAAAGCCTCAGTCCCTCATTCGTGGGCCCAGGGGGCCGTCATCTTTAAGTTGGAGCCAGAGGGGTGCAGGGGCTTTGCAGCAGCCATGCAGGCTGCAGGCAAAGATGCGGGAGGTACAGCTGGTGCAGGGGGAAGACTGGGAGGCCCTGGAGACCAGGGTGGAACCGGAGACCCTACCAGCCATGGTCTCCCCAGCGATCTGGAAGGCCAGCGTGGTCCTGGCGGGTCTACTCACCCTGGCTGTCCCGACACCCAGAGTGGCCCTTGCAGCCCTCCTGGCCAGGGTGGTCCTGGTGCCCCCAACAGTCAGGGTGGCCTTGGTTCCCCGGGTGGCCAGGAGACGAGGAAACCATGGGACCAGCAGCCATAGGTGCTCCCACTGTGGCACGGGCACTCCATGTTCCTGGGCCAGGTAGACATGCAACATCAGCGGCTGCAGGACCAGGAAACCGAACGGTGGTCTTGCATCCTTTCCGAGGATGCCCTGAGGACTGGTAGCCAAGAGGTGGCTCAGGGACATCCCGCAAGGCTAGGGCTGGCTTTTGGGGACAGGGCACCGGGCAGCCCGAAGAAGATAAAAATGGGAGCAGCAAGGGGACCTGGGGTAGCCGGGTGGGAGAGGAGTGGACAGATTAGGAGCCTGGAGGGTAGGGAAGTGGTGGAGGTGGGACATGATGAACTGAGTGAGGAGGGACGCAGGCCAAGGTGGCCTGAGCTGGGGGTGTTGGGAGGAGTTGTGGGTGAGCAACTCTGAGATATAAGGAAACCTGGGGTACTGGAAAATTCAGCTGTACAATGACATTATTGTACTTCTTTTATGCATCCAATGACATGTGTTTAAAGTTTTTCTTAGAACGAGGAAACGCTCATATGGTAAATGAACCTAGCTCAGAAAGAATTTAATCCTGATATTGCAAAAAATACACATTGCATGTTATTTGTGTGCATTTAATATATAAATGCAACAGTAAAACTAAGAAAATATTCCCAAATGCCAGCAGCTGTTAATGCTGAAATGGCAGGACACAACCCGTTTTCATTTTCTTCCACTTCCTAACTTGTCTTTAACTGACTCCAGTAACTGAATTGCACATCTCCGCTCCAACCCAGGGACAAAGGAAGTAAATGTGGAGGATCGGGTAACTGAAAACACTCAGAGAAGAGTAGCAGTTCACTTTTATTTTCTGCTGTAACAAACAATTTGGAAACCCCCCTCCAGCAACAGGGAAACAATAGAATTGAAAGTAACAAAGGGGCAGTACAAGCAAACAATTAGGCCCCCCTAATGAAATGCAACTTGTGTAGGATTCCTTGCCCCAGGGAAGGATGCACTACCTGGGGAGTGGGGGTGGGGGGTGGGGGTGGGGGGTGGGGAGGGATCTAGGTTAGTCCTAGCCCTTTTTCAGACATGAGCGAGAAATGCGCTTCATTGTTGGAATCAATTGGTCCAGGTCACGGAGACAGGAGCAGAGAGAAATTCCCACTTGTTCAGGGTCTTCAGCACTCAGTCGGCTAAATGAGGGGAAAAGAAAATCAAGTTATGTGATAACTCCGCACCTAGCCCTCTCTGGCCCCTCTGGTGGTGACAGGCCCAGTTCACTGGGAGGACCTCCTGACTTTTTTGGGGGGTGTCTCCAATTCACTATTAGACTGACCCTCCAGAGAACCACCCTAGCCACCTGCCACCACTCCCCACTTGGCCCTTTTTAGAACTTACACAATTATAACATTTCCAGTTAGGATGAGCTCCTTCTGAACCGCTCTTGGGATGGGTCGGGCATAGCGCGCCATGGCATCTAAGGTCCTCTGTGCCTCCTCGGGTGATGGGAAAGGCACCCGGAGGGTACTAGTGGAGATTCCGTTAAGATACCATGCAATAAAGACTATTTCCCCTCAGGCCATAGTCACCCATTTTAGCCCCCCACCAAACCCACCTATCCTCCTTCCTGTTCCCTCAGGCCGCCTCCTCTCACCATCTCAGCTGCTCACCAGTGGCCCATCTCCTCAGCCACGTGGGGCTCCCCTCCTCATACAGTACCCCTAGGCTGACCCCCTCCTCCCCGTCCCATTGCCTCGACCGGCGACTCCTCCAAAAGGATACTACTTGAGCACTAGTCTTCCCGGCCTTCCGGCTGTGGGCCCAGCATGTGGATTTGGCCATGGCAAGGCATTTCTGCCAGGCCCGGGGGGGTTGAGTGCCCTCATGACTGGAGCTCCTCCGCCTTCGGCACCTCTGCGGCCTCCACCGTGGCCCTCGTGGCTGCCAGGGTCAGCTGGAATGCCTTGACCTTCCGCACCTTCGGCCATACCACCTGTGCCTTCGTCTTCAGCCTGCATGATTCCTCAGCCTTTCTTGGCGAGTTCTGAGAGCTGGCTAAACATTGAAGGGAATGAGGCTCCCTCAGAAACTCTGCCCTCTAGTGGGAGACATCACTCAACGCCCCCTCCCCCAATCCCAACCCCCTGGAGTGCCTGCGCAAACACGTTGTGCGCCATTTCCAGAAACCCCTCTTATGAGGCCTCCGGACACGAGACTGTTTCTCACTCAGCCTGCCCTGCCCCAAGCTTGGGGGTGAGCCTCAAAGCCTGTGCGGGTGCTAGCCCAGCTACCCTCACGGGTGACCAGCTTGCGAACCGCCGGTCCCTGTCCTTGAGTTCTGGGAGTGAGTCGGGTGCCTCTGGGCCAGTCCCAGCCTGTCCTTCTCCCAGGACTCACACGTGGCCAGAGTCTGCAGAGCCCAGCCCCGGGGGCATTACCAGCGGAGTTACCTTAGGCAGCGGTCAGTCGGAGCGCAGGCCTGACCACGTTGGAAGGGTGGGCGCACGGGACTATTAGGAGGATATGGGCGCGCAGGATTCAGGGTTACTCCGGGGACTCCAACCGGCTCACGTTGGTGGGGGTGCTGTGCAACAGCATCTCCAGGCTTCCCGAGGGCGGGACCTTCCGCCCCCCACCCCACCCTCCTCGCTGGGGAGTCTCTCCCATTGGCCAAGATGGCACAGGGGGTGGTTCTTACACAGAGCACGCCAAAAGGTGAATGGACAGTGCCCAAGCGCCAGAAGCCAGAACTGTAAATGGATAGGGCCCAAACGCCCCCAAAGCTAGCAAGATAATTGGATGGAATAAAGTCCTCCCCTCGCCACCCCTATTAAGAAGCGGTGGTATGAGCAGGAAGGGGGGTTGTCTTTGAGACCCGAGTCCACCATTCTCCTAGGGCTGGTATGGGAATAAAGCCTCTGTCCTTTTGCACTAGCACCTGCCTCGCGGGTTCTTGTGACCCCAGGCAGCAGAACCTACGTTTTTCGGTTACAGCAGGAGTCACTCCTGGGCTTTACTTGCCCTCAGGCACCCTCCAGCCCAGGATGAATGGGCCTTGCTCCTTCAACACCATTCCTCATTCCAGGCCCAGTCAGCACTGCATGGTGCCTCCAAGCTGGGGGAGGGAGGTAGCTGTCAGACCACAGGATCTTCCCTGACATTCCCAGGATCCAGACCCATATGTGGCCAATGTCTCCAGGCCTCAGGCGTTGGCGGGCTGGGCCAAAGTGCTCAGGAGATAACAATCAATTGGGCAAAAGTGTGGAAGCAGAGGAACCACCAGCCCTGGGACAACGCCCAGTTGTTTACCCTCTGCTGGCTCAGCCTGGGTGGGTGTGTGTGCTGGGGGCGGAAGGGGCGGCTGGAAGTGTCAGATGTGCCAGGGACCCTTTGATGGGAGGTGACCCTGGTCTACTGATCTGCAGGGTGCTATTTTACTTCTGTGTCTGGTAGGGGGTCAAGTCATCAGGAAAAGTACAGCAAGAGGTGGCAGTGCTAGGGCAATGGTCGGCAAACTCATTAGTCAACAAAGCCAAATATCAACAGTACAATGATTGAAATTTCTTTTGAGACCAATTTTTTAAGACTTAAACTTCTTCTAACGCCACTTCTTCAAAATAGACTCGTTCAGGCCGTGGTACTTTGTGGAAGAGCCACACTCAAGGGACCAAAGAGCCGCAGTTTGCCGACCATGGGGCTAGGGCAATGCCTGGACACGTGTGTCAGTGCCCACGCTGCTGCTCTGCCCACAATCGTGGGAGTGGGTAGATGTGGTGTGTGTCCCAGGGCTGGGGGCTGCTCACCTGGCTGGCACACCTGCAGGCATGTGAGGGGGGCGCCAGCCGGGAAGGGACCAGGGAGTGGGCGCCCACCTGTGAGCTTAAGGCTGATGCACCTCCCACAGGTCAAGGCTTCCATGGAGCAGCTTTACTGGACCCCGGTCTGTGTCACATCTAAGCCCAGGACAGCTGCGGGGATTCTGAAGTGACTTTCCCCACACCCGGGACCAGGTGGAGGAAGGGGCGGGGTGGGGAGGGGAGGGGCAGTGGGGACATCCTCATTCTGCTACAAAGCTTCTGCAAAGGTAACCATAGACATGCCATTTCCCAAAGCCGGCTCCCGCTCCACCTCTGCTTGTCTTTGGGGATGGAAGAGTGGGAAGGGACGGAAGGTACAGGGGAGGCCTCCCCACACCCAGCTGCTTCCATGGGTAGGTATTTGTTCTGGGGGGTCTGCACCCCACACTGTCCCGGGAACTGGGAATAACACAGCAGGGAGGGAGCCTGCAGAAAGCCTTTTCCCAGGGAGCTGCCTTCCTTGGGGAGAAAGGATCCCAGAATCCCAGAGGAACACAGCAAGCCGGGCAGGTGGGTGAAGGGATTCCAGAGAAAACACAGGAAGTAGCTGTCAGCAGGTCAAAGCCACAGAGTCCAGGAAGGTCTGGATGTGGAGGGTGAACACGTGTGGTCACAGGGAGGACCCCAGGGACTGGCATCACTGGGTCAGGCTGACATGGGGCCAAGGAGGGAGAAGCAGGCTGGACAGTGACACATGAAGGGCTCTGCTTTGGCCGGCTAATGAGCTCCTTCCAGTGCTGTCTACTTATCTCTGGAGTCTGCCTGCTCACCATCACCTGCAGGCTGCCTCTTCCTGCTGAGACTCTGGGCCCCTGCGCCCTCATGCCCCCTGACGTCGCCCTGCTGGGGTGGACACCTCTGTACCCAGTGCGCCTGCTCCCCTCCAGCTCCCTGCATGCCCCCCTTCTCCTGCATCTACACAGCCTGTGCACAGGGGCGCCTGGGAGTGCAGGTGAGTTTGCACCTGGACACAGCTCTCTGCTGATGCAGCCAAGACTCACGGGATGAATCCTTTGAGGGACACTTCTGAGGTGCAAGTGACTGTTTAATGAATGAAACAGATGGGACAGATGAGCACTGAGGTCACAAGCTGTTGTTACTAGTAAATATCACACTGACACACGGGAGGCTATTTATTTATATAGGAAATGAATTGTTTTTAATGAGTAGGTATTTATTTATCATACACACAATAAAATCAAAGTGAAAATACGTGATGAAAATTTTAATTAACTTTGATTTTTGCATAGGGAAAAGCTTTCCTAAGTTTACTAACAATGGAATAATAATAATCAATGGCATGACCCTGGCCAGTGGCTCCTGTGTTTGGAGCACCATCTTTTATACCAAAAGATTGTGGTTTGATTTCCAGTCATGGCATATGCCCAGGTGTTGGCTTCCATTCCTAGTCAGGGCGCTTTTAAAGGCAAACAATCCATGTTTCTCTCTCTTCTTCTCTTCTCTTCTCTTCTCTTCTCTTCTCTTCTCTTCTCTTCTCTTCTCTTCTCTTCTCTTCTCTTCTCTTCTCTTCTCTTCTCCTCTCCTCTCCTCTCCTCTCCTCTCCTCTCCTCTCTTCTCTCTCTCTCTCTCGCTCTCTCCCTCTCTCACACACACACACACACACATACACACACTTCCTCGTTCTCAAAAATTAATTAAAACATCTTCTGGGATGAGAATTGTTTAAAAAAACTACCAATAAGAAGAATTGAGTGGTTACCATGTTCCAGTCACTATTCTAAATACTAAACATGAATTAGCTCATTCGATCCTGAAATACACCAACATTTTCATTGTGGTTATCATTAGTAGGGAGATGATTGGTAATCCTTTTCTCAATTTGCCCATATTTTTTCTGATTTGGCCATGAGCATAGATTACATTTGTAAACAGAAAAAAAAATCAGAAAGTTATTCAGCAACTGTTGCTCAGAAAAACTTCTATTTGGTTCTCTTTGCTGAAGTTTTAATTATTGGGTACTATTCTCTGAAGATCAATCTTTCCTTTGAAAGTGCGTGTACTTGTCCCCTTCTCCTGATGCAGGTAGGAGGACTGTGATGAAGTCCCTGAAGTCACGGAGCCTGGGGACCCAGCCTAATGACTGTGGGGCCCGTGTGGCACAGCCCTGCTGTCCTCATGACTTTGAGCTGCTTCCCAAGAGCAATCCTTTCTAAACTCCACACACAATCCCCATGCGACATGGACAGTTATTTCTCTAGAGGGAGGGAAGGAGGGAGGGAGGAAGGGAAGGAGGGAGGGAGGGAGGGAAGAGAGAGAGAGAGAGAGGGGGGGGGGGTTTGCTGTCATCAGCATTTCATCACGATGACACAAGGTAATATTTTGCTCCTCTAACCCTTCCAAGTACACGTGCACCTGTGATCATGAGCAAGAAACACATGCACACGCAGCTACATACTCAGGAGGCGCTCAGCACATCACAGCCTGTTGTGTCCATAGAGCCAGGTCTAGGTTAAACCCTCTGGCTGAACAGTGGTTAAGGCCTTCACATTTCTGAATCAAACAAGATTTGCTTGGAATGTAGTAAATATGTCTCAAAACATATTAGGCACAATAGGTAATGACTAAGTCTAAGAGGTGTCAGGGCCAGGGAGTATACATTCAAGTAAGGTGATGGTCGAATCAGCAAGGATCTTTTTACCAGTTGCCAGATACTCAATATCTTTCTTCAATTCCTCCATTATTTCCCATTTAACTTGGAGCACAAATCTTTAGTATGACCTCTGGTCCCTGTCAACTATCTGACCCCTCTCCTGCCACTCTCTTTTTCATTCACTCTGCTCCAGTTCCTTGGTCTCCTCCCTCTCCCCGCCACCCTCCAGTCTTTGCTCCAATCTCACTGTCACAACCCGCATCCACCCCATTTAAAATTGCAAACCACTCGTCCCAGTACTCCTTATTCTTTCCCCCGCTTTATTTCATGCCGTAAGACTCTCCACCTGCCCATACACTACATAGTTATTGCTTTTGTTTCTTCACTGTCTCTCCCCATTAGTATAGAATGTCCATGGGTGCCTGGAACACTGTCTAGAAATAAATGTTTCTTGAATTATTGAGTAATTAAAGTTAATACAGAAAATGTAAGAAAGCATCCTGGTGGTCTAGGAATAGGGAAGAACTTTTTAAATGTCATTTAAAACTAATAAGGGATTAATATCAAGAATATATTTTTAAACCATCCTCCTGGTCATCAAGAAGATAAGAGCAACCCCAATTTTCTCACTGGGCAAAGGATATGAATGGTTTAGTTACAGAAGAAGAAACCCCCAAAGACCCAGGATATGGTGCAGTGGGCACAGTCCTAGCAGAGGGCACCCTGACACTGTGTCAAATAAAGCATGCCCATCCGTAAACCCGGCAATTGTGCTCTTGGGAAACGGTGACCTACCCCCTTAAGGAGTAAATATGAGGAAGTTCTCACAGCATTGTCTGTGGAGGTGGAAGACAGGGCCCCCTAGGTGTCCAACCGACTTTCTCTTCTGCCCTTGGTGCAGACCATGGGGGTGTCAGACCATCGGGTCTGAGATGCACTGAATATTCCCCATCTCCACCAAAAGCTTTCGACGGAGGTGCTGACGAAAACTCAGAGCTGACCAGGGTCGTCTGAAGTCCATTTGCTAAAAGTGAGGGATAAAAATCAAGTTAAAGGCGATGACTCTCTTACACCCAGCACACCACCCCCTCTGCGGAGACCTGACACGCGTGTATGCATGACACAGCCCCACTCTGGCAAAGACTGGCTCTTAGGCCCTGAGCACTTGCCCCCACTCCGTCTTGGCTCCTTCTATAACTGACACAGCCAGCCTGCTGCCCTTCACGTTGAACTTCTTTTAAATGGCCTGCAGGTGGTGTTGGTCATCTTTGTCCACTGACCTGCTGGCCATCTCTGCCTCCAGGAGGCACTGGAAAGGCACAGTGAGCTTGCTGAGGGAGACGGGGTTAAGGCACCATCCGCAGCTGAACATTCCAGTGCCTCGGGCTTCCTTATACCTCAGAGGCTGGCCTGCACCCCAGGCTTCCCTCAAGTTGTCCTCTGACACCCTCCACTACCCCACGACCCCCCCCCCCCCGCCCGGGGTCTCTGGCTACCTAGGCCTGCGACATTCTACACTCAGCTCATTCTGTCCCACGTCTGCTACTCCCTCAGGCTGCTTCACTACCCTCCAGCCTCCTAATCTATCCACTCCCCTCCCACCCGGCTACCCCAGGTCCCCTTGCTGCTCCCATTTTTATCCCCAGGCTGCCCGGTGCCCTGTCCCCAAAAGCCAGCCCTAGCCTTGCGGGATGTCCCTGAGCCACCTCTTGGCTACCAGTCCTCAGGGCATCCTCGGAAAGGATGCAAGACCACCGTTCGGTTTCCTGGTCCTGCAGCCGCTGATGTTGCATGTCTACCTGGCCCAGGAACATGGAGTGCCCGTGCCACAGTGGGAGCACCTATGGCTGCTGGTCCCATGGTTTCCTCGTCTCCTGGCCACCCGGGGAACCAAGACCACCCTGACTGTTGGGGGCACCAGGACCACCCTGACTGTTGGGGGCACCAGGACCACACTGGCCAGGAGGGCTGCAAGGGTCACTCTGGGTGTCGGGACAGCCAGGGCTAGTAGACCCGCCAGGACCACGCTGGCCTTCCAGATCGCTGGGGAGACCATGGCTGGTAGGGTCTCCGGTTCCACCCTGGTCTCCAGGGCCTCCCAGTCTTCCCTCTGCACCAGCTGTACCTCCCGCATCTTTGCCTGCAGCCTGCATGGCTGCTGCAAAGCCCCTGTAACCCTCTGGCTCCAACTTAAAGATGAAGGCCCCCTCGGTCCACGAATGAGGGACTGAGGCTTTCGCAGGAAGTCCCACCCTTTCACGCACACACGCAACTAGGCGTCTCCAGGGCGCCCGCCTGTGCACACCACCCCTTTGGATCCAGAGGGAGTGCGACTGGTTCAGGCCATCTTGGCGCACAGGCCCCAGAGACAGCTTAGCCAATGAGGACCCCGCAGGAAGCTCTGCCCCCAGGAGCGCTGTGCAACCCAGGGCGCCTGCGCAAACAGACCCCCACTCGCTTGTTTCCTGGCAAGAGGGGCCTGCTGTGCTGAGGCTGCTGGGAACCTGACTGTTTCCCGCCACCTGGCCCCGCCCCAAGCTTCCTGGTGAGCCTCAGAGCCGCTGGCGGCACCGGCCTGACCACCTTCATGCACGACTAGCTTGCTGACCCCTGTCCCCTGTCCCCGAGTTCTGGGAGTGACTCAGGCGCCTCTGGGCTAGTCCTGGCCTGTCTTCCCGCTGGTCTCCACCTGCTGCTGCATCTGAATCTGCAGAGACGGTGGGGCCCAGCCCTGGGGGGATTCCCAGCAGCAGTCACTCCTCCATGCCTCTTTATTGCTGAGTGCTATTCCTCGCTCAAGTGTATCATTATCTGGGTAACCATTCACCTGTTGATGGACATCTGGGTTATTCTTAATTGAGTTGATATAACAATTTGTGAGGACATATGGTTTTAATTAGTAAGAAACTGAAGAACTGTTTTTTTCAATATGATGATGCCAGCTTACATTCCCACTAGCAAACTATGAACTTTTCATTTTGTATGTATTCTCTTTTAGTCATAGTTGTACCTTTAAACTTTATTCTTCTTTTTCACAGTTGCTGTTTCTATTCTGGATTCTTTGCATTTCCACAAACATTTTTTTTCTTCACACACTTTGTAATCAGTTTGTCATTTTCTGCAAAGTCAGGATTTTTTTTTAGGTTTACATCAAATTTATAGAATGGTGTGCTGAGAATATACAACTTATAAATACTGGGTCTTCCAATCCATGAACCTGACATATTTCTCCACTTATGTAGGTTTTCTTTAATTTCTCTTGTCAACAGTTTTTAGTTTTCACTGTAAATATTTTGTATGTATTATCTTAAGTGCATCACTAAGCATTTCATGTTTTGGAATGCCATTAGAAATGATAGTGGTTTTTTAAATGTCACTTTTCTTTTTTATAGGTAGTATTTTCTACACACAGAAACACATCCTGTCTTCTCTGAATAAAGCCAATGAAGAGGTGATTGTGGGTGGAGGGGAGCTGAGTGCCAGGTTCCAAAATTCTGGCCCCACCTCCTCAGGTGCCTCTGAGCCTCAGTTTCTCACCTCCAAAGCTTGAAGTAGCGGTCTTCTGATGACTAGATATAGTGATGAATGGGAAGTATTCAAGCCAGAAAATAATTGCAAGCCTCTATTCCCCAAGGAGACTAACAACCCACTAGGCAAATGGGCAGAGGATGCAAACAGGCAGTGGGCAAGTTTGGAAAGCTTTTCTGTGACATGTCATACAGGTGTCCAAAATAATGTGAATGGACCCACATGAACACCAATCCGAAAGAATATATACACCCCAATGTTCACAGTAGCATTGTTTACAATAACTAAGATCTGGAAGCAGCCCAAGTGCCCATTAGTAAATGAATTGATACACACACACACACACACACACACACACACACACACACGCACACCAAAAAGCTGTGGTACATTTACACAGTGGAATACTATGCAGCAGTAAAAAGAAGGATCTCCTACTCTTTGAAACAGCATGGAGGGTCCTGGAGGGTATTATGATAAGCGAAATAAGCCAGTCAGAGAAAGACAATTATCACATGATCTCAATTTTATGTGGGATATTATGAAACAAATAAAATGACCAGCAATACAGATCCAGAGGAATGGAAACATGGAACAGATGAATGAATCTCAGAGGGAAGTGGGATGGGAGGAGGTGGGAAAAGATTAACCAAAGAACTTATACGCATATATGCATAAACCATGGACACATTCAATAGTGACATATGGGTGGTGTGGGGTGGAGGGAGTCAAAGGGGGGAAAGGGGACCTCTTTAACAATAAAGATAATTTTTTAAAAAATGGAACAGCCTTGCCCATCTTTTGCCTTAAACCATTGGAATGTTAAAACCGGGCAAATTAACCTTTGGGCGGGGCCTAGGGCAACCTTGTGTGCCAAAGAATTGTTTACAAACATAACAAGAGCCCTGGCCAGTGATACTCTGTGATGAGAGCGTCGGCCCATGCACCGACGTCTCCAGGGTGCGATTCCAGGTAAAGGGCAGGTACCTGGGTTTCGGGTTCACTCCCTTCCCCGGTTGGGGTGCGTGTGGGAGATAACCAGTGAATGTGTTCTCTCAAATTGATGTCTCTTTCTCTCCCTCTCACTCTAGCTCTAGCTCTCTCTCCCCTGCCGTCCCTGCCTTCCAATTTCCCAGAAAAGCAAAGGAAAAAAATATCCTCAGGTGAGGATTAAACAAAAAACACATAAGAAAGCAGGTATTATGACTACTGGACTGAACCGTTAAAACATCATTAAGCATAAACATCACTATGTTTTGCTCTCCGCACCAATAGAAATGCCGCCTTTCTGTGGATGTAACTGTTCCCCGGCCTTTCTCAGAAAGACCCTCTCCCCTTGACTCCTAATTGGAACACTATTTGCCTGAATCAGTGCTTTCCCGAATAGCTATTCTTTTGGCCTCAAATAAATGTTATTTGCCTTTCACTTTGAAAGGCCTTTTATGTGTAGGCTAACACAGGAAATCGTTTCAGCTTTGCAGGCCACGTGATCCTTCGCGACCACTGGCCTCTGCAGTTGTGGCGGGAAAGCTGCCCTAACCAGGATGTGGACCAGTCTGCTCCAACACAATATACTGGCCACTGCAATTCAGGCCAGAGGCCATAGTTTATGGAGTCCTGAGTTAAATCAGTCAGAAGTTCTTTTTTTAAAATAATAAAAATATATATGTTTATATTTATCTTTTTTAAAAGAGAATTAATAACAATACTTCAGCCCTGGCAGGTGTTGCTCAGTTGCCTGGGCATCACCCCATGCACTGAAAGGTCATCAGTTTGATTCCTGTTCAGGGCACATCCCTAATCGGGATACATAACAGGTGCAGCCCAATCAATGTTTCTCTCCTTCTCCCTTTTTCTCAAATTAATGAAAACAAATATAAAGTACGTTTATTGTGTTTTTTAAACACACACACACACACACACACACACACACACATCAATGTGTGTGTGTGTGTGTGTGTGTGTGTGTGTGTGTGTGTGTGTGTTTAAAAAACACAATACTTTAAAAGGCTGGATTTAACTCCCCAACCACACTGGCACATACGTTAAGGCAAAGGCTCCTGGAGAGGCATCTCCACCTGGCTGTGGGCTGGGGACTCAAGGGGAATACACTCCACTCCTCTCAGGTCAATAGAAGGGCTTCTCCCTCATATTCACTGAGCTGTCCTGCATCCTGAAGGAGACTCTCAGACATATTGATGTGCCCACCACACCTGGGATCATTTTTTTCTTACTCTCACCCAAGGGCATGCTTATTGATTTTAGAGAGAGGAGAAGGAGGAAGGGGCGTGTGTGTGGAGAGAGAGAGAGAGAGAGAGAGAGAGAGAGAGAGAGAGAGGAGAGAGAGAGAGAGAGAGAGAGAGAGAGAGAGAGAGAGAGAGAGAAGAGGAGAGAGAACGTCAATTGGTTTGCCCCAAATGGGGAACAAACCCGCAATCTAGGCATATGCCCTGACTGGAAATTGAACCCAAAACATTTTAGTATATAGGACAACGCTCCAACCAATTGAGCCACAACAGCCAGTGCCACACCTGGGATCATTTTGATAGTTGTGTTCATTTCACTCTATTTGTACACCTGGTCAAACTTCCAGGCCAGGATAAAATTCCCATATTCCCATTATCCGTCACCACGGGACCTGCCTTGTTGATGGCCATTTGAAGTTCAACCATGCCCCCAAACTCAACTCACTGAGACGTAAGTCATTGGGATGACCTCAATGGGGAATCGCACCCCTGATCCTCAAGGTTCTTTGAATCTTTCGTGAAAGTGTCATCACGATAAAGCACTGGTATAGCCCACCACAATGTTCTCCTGGGTCAGACAGCCTCTACCGCCTTTGATGAGACTGAAGTTAGCATCTGCTCTGGGTGTTGGTCCAGGTCACTGAGAGTTAAGCCAGACTGCAGGATGAACTGACGGACCTGAAAGGAGGTGGGAACACAGACAAGGTTCACATTCCCTTGTTTCATTCTTCCAGCTATTTGCTGCACAGCATGGGCAACTGTAGAACCACTTCCAATCCTCAGCACTTGCTTATTCCTCATGAGATTATCCATCTCTGAGAGGCCCACAAGCTTCTTGGCCTCCTCAGCCTTGGACATCATGGAGGGGGGCAGGAAGATGCTGTTGGCTTCCCTACCATTGGTGCTTGTTCTGCCTGAGCCACCTCAAATCCCAGACAGTAAACACTGGGGTGGGCTGAGGGCCAGCCCTGGGTGCCAGAGCATCAGGGCTAGGACCAGCCTGTAGATGGTGCTCAGGATGGCACCCCTTTACATAATCCTCCTAGAAGTCCCAATGTTTGGTCTCACATGTAGTTCTCTCACACACTGCAGCTCAGTTGGCCAGGGTGAAGGTGTGCCTAAGTCCAAGGTCTCTTTGAACCTTAACAACAACAGCTCTGCTTGGTCCATTAACATGGTTGTCTAAGTCAGTACAAATTCCCTGCTCAGCTTAGGGAATCAGGTGAACAGAGAATCTGTGTGAGCAATAAAGCATTAAAGCAGCTTATGGCTCAGACAGAGAGAAGTGGTTAAAGAGGAGGCAGGAAGGGAGTATCCAGAATTAATGACCCCTTTTATGGTGAATTTGATGCCAAATGTGGCACTATTCCAATGATATGCTTGTTACCTTGTCTATTGGAATATTCTTGCAGGCTCTTTACAGCATTCAATCATTCGACAAACTCTCTGACCACATGATTTATCAAGCCCTCTTCTAGGCACTGGAAAAAAGAGATAAGAAAGTCCATGCTCTCAGGAAACCAGCAGTCAGAAAACTGGATACCCGACACATAAATAAATAAATGCAAAAGAGAGTTATAAGCTATTAAAGAAGCAAACCTGAAATTAGAGGGCTCTTGAGCAAAGAAACCATATTGGAGACCAGGACAGATGACATAATTTGCAGAGCCCAGTACAAAATGAAAATGCAGAGCCCATAATTTAAAAATCATTGTGAATCTTAAGACAGCAGCAATAAAACATTAATTCAGAATCACTCTTGGGCTTTTCCTGCACCAAGGATAACTGTTATGAGACTGAGCATCATGGCAACCCAGTATGCAGACACTTGGGTGATTCTTTGTGTCTCAATCCTATTTCTACATGCCCTGAAACCAGCAGGATACTCGTCCATATCTCCCTGAACAGCACCTCAGGATTCACAGACAAGTGATTTCAAGGCAGCTAATTCTGTGTCCAGACTGTTAGCTAGCCGAGATCAGTCTTCAACGATGTGGTTAGAGGTGAGTTCAGTTGAGTTCATCCAGACACCCTGGGTTCTGGAAAATGCATGCCTTGGTCCACTGGTGACTAGGAGCAGCAAATACTCTTGAACATGCCAAGAGCTCTAATAAGAGTGAAGTGCTTAATTAAAGAAGTAATTAGCTTTGTACACGGGAGGCTTAGAGTTTGAAAGAGAATACTTATTTGATGACCTGTGGGGAGAAATGCAATGCTCCCTCTCCTCTTATTCCACCCTAGAAAAGGTTGTGTTTCACCTGAGTGAAAGTAAAGGACATAAGGGGATTGTGGCATGAATTATAAAACTATTTCAATGAGCAGTTCTTTATTCTCAGTGAGCAGAGGGCAGAATGTAAGAAGCTCATGAACTTAGACCAGAGCCAAGCCTGGCAACGTGGGTTGGAGGCCCTGGAGAGGTGGCTACACTCCCGTCTGTGGAAAGGGCTGCAGAGTCTCCCACAACTTAGAAAACTGCTAGAAATCTGCCTTTTCCAGCCCAGGAGTTCGACAGGGGAATACAGGATGGCCCCACTGCAGAAAAACCACACCTTAAGCTCAGAGTTTATCATCTTGGGCTTTGGGGATCTGGCTGAACTGCAAATCTTCTTTTTTGGACTCTTTTTAGTCATGCATCTTGTCACCCTAGCAGGCCACACAACCATTGTGCTCATCACCCTCATTGACTCCTGCCTCCAGACCCCCATGTATTTCTTTCTTCGCAATCTGTCCGCCATTGAAATTTGCTATATATTGGTCATTGTCCCCAACATGCTGGCCAATTTCCTGTCCCATAGCCAGCGGATGCCCATGCTGGGCTGCGCGTTGCAAATGCACCTCTTCATCGCTCTGGGGGGAGCAGAGTGTTTCCTCCTAGCTGTGATGGCCTATGACCGCTTCGTGGCCATCTGCAAGCCCCTGCGCTACACACTCATCATCACCAGGGCCCTCTGTCTGCAGATGCTGGCTCTGGCATGCGTCGGTGGCTTTGCACTCTCACTCACACTTACCACACTAATATTCCTCTTGCCCTTCTGTCAGTCCCATGAGATCAATCATTTCTTCTGTGACATCCCTGCTGTGCTCTTCCTGGCCTGCTCAGACACACGAGCCAATGAGATTGCAGTCTTCGTGGTCTGCATGCTCATCCTGCTGATTCCCTTCTTACTGATACTGCTCTCCTACGGCTTCATTATCACCGCCATCCTCAGCATCCACTCAGCCCAGGGCAGGAGCAAGGCCTTCTCCACCTGTGCCGGCCACCTGCTGGTCTCTCTTCTGCACTATGGCTGTGCAATATTCATCTGCATTTGCCCCAAGTCATGCTACACTCCAGAACAGGACAAGATCGTGTCCTTAATCTACACCAATGTAACTCCCATGCTCTATCCCATGATCTATAGCTTCAGGAACAAGGAAGTCAAGGGTGCCCTCAGGAGACTCCTGGAGAGCTCTAACCAGATGAGGCGGCAGCCTAAAGCAAGGTGAAGGGCAAAGTGGAGTCCACCAGGACTAACCTGGCCCCTTACAAGAACCCAGTGGGTCATCTCACTGCCCACCTTGCGGCTCCACTCCCCCCTCTGAGGGCTGCTCCAAGGTTCTGCATGCCCCTGAACCTTACCACATCTTTCCTATGGTCACAGAGATGGAACGAATCCTGAGGCTTTCCAAAACGTGGCTGTACTGGGGGTTTCCCTTGTTGGACAATTACGTTCATCCTCTGGGACACTGTCAGAGGCATGGACACCGCCAGGAAGAAGGTCATGAGATGCCCAAACAAACCATCAAGGCACCACTTCTCTGGACAAGGAGTTAGCGAGGATCAATTCAAGGAGCTCCCAAGCCCAAGCTGGGTAACGTGAAGGAGTGGAAAGGCACAGCCTCCCAGAAACTGAACCCTGCATCACCACAAAACGACCACAGCCATGGCTCCTCCTGAAATCTCCCTCTCCAACACCTTGAGTCTTTCAAGGATCTTCTGATACTGAGGAGGCAGCTGGTGCTGGGGGACACCCTGCAAGCCACCATTAGGAGTCAGAGCAGGCCGGGTCCTCAGAGACTGTTTCCCCCTCCCCCCTAGAGAGCAGGGGCTGGAGGCCCGGCCAGGACAGAAGTTGCACTTCCAGGCGGGCTTCTCGAGGAAAGCCAGAGGGTAGCGATCACTTGAGATAAACAGTGCAAACCAAACAGCAGCAGCCCCGGGGGCCTGTGACCTGCTCTGCCCCATCAGCTCACCATCCTCACTAAGGCATTTCACTCACTGTCCACCCGCCCAGCCTCTGGGCCAGGTGACTCCTCCTCCTTGAATTGCTTAAAGGGCCACCTGCTCCTGGTAGCCTGTGCAGACTGCCCTTCCTCCTACCTGACCTGCCCTGCTTGGGGAGTGCCTCTCCACCATGGCCGCAAGGGCTTACTCCTCACCCAGCACTGAAATGATTTGTCCCTGACTGGCCTGGGGCACTTGCAGGCAAGGGGTATGATTAATCTGTTACCAGGGACCTGGCAGGTAACAGGTACACAGTAAGCAGTAATCAAACTGTGAGTCCCATGAGCTTTGGCTTACCTTCCGACCCTGGTTGCTATTGAATGAAAGCCTTCAACCCTGCTGAGCTGAGGCCTCTGTGTTCAGGGACTCCTGTCAGATGTAAAGATCTCGAGAGAGTGTTTGCTGACCCCACTCCCACCCCACAGGCTGGGCTATGTGCCATGGATCCCTGGATTCTCCTCCATCATAGCACTTAGCAAGAAAGAATTGTTGAATGAGTAAGTGAACGAATGAGTGACTGGGCACCTTGTGTGTAACAGGCACTGGGCATAGCACTGGCGCTACGAAAAGCAACACAGACCCTGCCCTCAAGGAGCTCACACATTAGCCTGGGGGATTAGGCACCGAAACAACTTTATTTAACACAATTGTTACCAGCTAGTCACAGGAAGGAGTGACTTGTCCCAACACCAAACCTAGGAACACCCACATTCTGCTAAAAGGGTCAGGAATGGGGGGGACTGGGTCCTTGATGACCCTTCATTGGACAAGTAAGCCAGCATGATGACCCTCTCCCTCTGGACTTAACATTCAGTCAACAATACATTTCCTTGTAGTTTAAGCCCAAAAACATTCCTTACTGACACACAGAAACACAATGCTTTTTATTTTAACTCCAGTAGTCATAATATCTGCTTTCTGTTATGTTTGTAAACAGTTCCTTGGGACACAAGGGTGCCGTAAGCCTAGTCCAAAGGTAATTTTGCCCTGCTTTAACTTCCCAAAAGCTTAAGACAAAGACATGCAAGACAGCTCTCTGACATGGAAGGTCCAGCTGCATTTTAAAGTTGCTCCATTTAGCCCAGCTGGCATGGTTCAGATGTTGAGCATGGACTTATGAACCAGAAGGTCACAGTTCCATTCCTGGTCAGGGCACATGACCAGGTTGCAAATTCCATCCCAGCTGTGCCTGACCCAGTCTCAGACCAAGGACAGGAACCCGCAGCAGCAAGCTGCTCCCCCGAGAGGGTATCTGGGCTGGGACCCGCACAGGCTCCGAGGCTCACCTGTCAGCATGTTGCTGGGCAGACTGGGTAGGAAACAGTCACGTGCCCAGGGCACTCGTTGGCCTCATATCTCACAAATGGCGCAGCGCCTGTGTGCGCATGCGCTCCAGAGTGTTCCACTGGTGGCACCCGCTAGGGGGCGGGACTTCCTGTCAGAACGTGGGCGCCTCAGCGGTGTAGCGGCTCTCAGCAGTCCCGAGTAGAGGCCGAGGGGACATGGAGGGTGACGACGGTGTCCCAGGCGGTGTGCCCGAACATGGAGAAGGCCAGGCCAGTCCGGGAGACCCTGGCAGCCAAGTTTGCCCTGAGGGACCCCAGGACCCCAGAAGAGGCGGCAGTGGGGAGGCGGAGGCGGTTGCTAGGGAAGCGCCACAGGTCGCTCAGGCACTCGACGCTCCGGGGCCTAGCGCTGATGCCGAGCCAGCGGCCATGGCCAGGATTCGAAGAGCAACACCGCTCCAGTTGTATCCTTTCTGAGGAGTGCCCGAGGGGCCGGACCTAGGCTGGACACTGGGACAGGGAGGAGGGCTCAGCCTGGGGGAGGGGGTGAAGCTGAGGGAGGGGCCGGTCCGGGTGGCTGAGGGGAAGGGTAATGGCGGGATGTAAAGATGGCGGCGGGGGGGGGGAGGGGGGGGAGGGGTAAGGCGGCCTGAGGGACCAGGAAGGAGGGGGCATACGTGAGGGGACTAAGGCGGGTGAGAGTGGCCTGAGAGGAAGCAGCAAAGTCTGAATGGGATGGTGCCTTAACTGAATCTCCTCTAGCATCCTGCTCGTGCCCTTCAGATCATCCATGCAGGCAGAGATCGCCTGCCATTTGCTGGCCTTCAGTGCCGAACCTCAACCTGAGGGAACTCAACGGGAGGTCCGGGTGTCAGGCAGTCGTCTTGCTATGTGAGTTCTAAAGAGGGTCATGGTGGGGACTGGAGGTGGGGCGGGCAGGTGGCAAGGGTGGGACTCTGGAGGGTCATTATAATATTGAATTGGAGATCCCCCAAAAGTCAGATCCAGCCCTGGCCAGTGAGGCTCAGTGGTTAGAGCGTGGGCGGGCACACTGGAGGGTGGAAGGTTCAATGCCCTGTTAAGGGCACCTACCTGGCCTACAGGTTCAACACCTGCCTCCCAGTCAGTTCATGGCCAGTGTGTGAGAGAAGCGACTGACCCATGTGTTTCTCCTCTCACATTTATGTTCCTGTGACTCTCTCTCTCTCCCTCCCTCTGTCTCTCTCTCTCCCCCTCCCTCTGTCTCTCAATCTCTCTTTCTCTCCCTCTCCCTCTCTGTCCTTCTCTCTCTTCCTCACACCTCCCTTCTGCTCTCTCTAAAAAAGTAATAAATAAAAAGTCCATTCTAGGGAGGTACTCATGGTGAACTGGGCCTGTCACCACCTGAGGGGACACACAGAGTTAGGTGCAAAGTTAATCGTGTTTTATTTCATTTTCTTTTTCCATCCTTTAGCCGCCTGACTGCTTACAACATGGACCAAATGCGACTTTCCATCTCCTCCTGTCTCCAGGAGCTGTTCGTACTGATTGAAACCATGCAGCACATTTTGCCCCCATTTTTTTTTGTCAGCCCCAGGACAATGAATGGGGGCTAAGGCTTAGAGTCCTTATCGGAGCATGCTTCCCTGAGGCATGGAACCCCACAGGAGCTGCCACAGCATCATGGGGGCCCAAGTGTTTACTTGTATACTCCCCTTTCGTACACTCAATTCTATTGTTTCCCCATAGCTAGAGGAGGGGGTTCTGTTTGTCATAGCAAAAAATACAAGTGAATGTTACTCTTCTCTGAGTGAGTTTTGTTACCAGAGCCTCCATGTTCATTTAACTTTGTCCTTGGTTTGAAACTGAGGTGTGCAATTCGGTTACTCTAGTCCAATGGTCGGCAAACTCATTAGTCAACAGAGCCAAATATCAACAGTACAATGATTGAAATTTCTTTTGAGAGCCAAATTTTTAAACTTACACTTCTTCTAACGCCACTTCTTCAAAATAGACTTGCCCAGGCCGTGGTATTTTGTGGAAGAGCCACACTCCAGGCCAAAGAGCCGCATGAGGCTCGCGAGCCGCAGTTTGCCGAACACGGCTCTAGTCAATTGAGGACAAATTAGGAAATGGAAGAATATGAAAATGCATTGTGTGATGCCATTCAACATAAACAGCTCTCAGTATTTTGGAATATTTTCTTGGATTTATAGTTGCATTTATATATTGCATGCACAAAAATATCAGGCAATGTATAAGTTTTGCACGTTCAGGAGTAAATTTTTCTGCACTCATTATATTTAACACTAGTGGCCTGCGGCACGAAATTTGTGCACATTAAAAGGGAATTAATTAGATCAAATATTTTAATATTGCTATTTGCCCTTTCTCTATAATAGAAGTGTCAGAGATGAAAGAAAATTAGTAAAATGTATATGAAAATCTCCCTCCTGTCAGAGTCTGGGGCACGTCACAGGACCCAGAGTCTAGGTCTCACCCACCTGAATGAGCCTCAAAATTGCGCATGACCCAGATCCAGCCAGCCCCACCACATCAAGCCACGCAGAACATGGAGTGCAGCCTTAGGTCCCCCTGCACAGCGCCGGGTGGGGGACGCAGCATCAGGTACTCCTTCAAGGCCTATCATGTCGGGGGCGCAGCCTCAGGTCCCCCATCAAGCCCCGCCAGTTGGGGGGCGCAGCCTCGGGTCCCCCATCAAGCCCTGCCAGGTGAGGGGTGCAGCCTCAGGTATCACGTCAAACCCCGTGGGGTAGAGGACTCAGCCTCAGGTCCCCCGTGAAGCCCTGCCGGGTGGGGAGCGAGGACTCAGGTCCCCAAGCCCATCCTCAGGTCCCCTGGCCTGGCCTCAGGTACCCCGGCCCCAGCGCCAAGGCAGGAGGGCGCCAGGGCACAAGAGCATGATGACCATTTGCATATTAGCTCTTCATTATATAGGATAGGATCTCTCACACTTCCTAAGAAAAACTCGAAATACATGTCACTGGATGCATAAAAGAAGTACAATAATATAATTGCTTAACATTTAGTGCTTCTGTTTTCCTTCTGGTATAAAAATTCAAAGGAATTGTTCAATATTATTTTGTTTGGATGGTTATTTTCTCATGAGAGATTCCAAAAGGCATAATTACTGAGTTAAAAATTTATGTTTACTTTTTTAAATGTTTACTTTTAAGGCTGTTAATCTAAGGTACACAATTGCTATCCAAAAAAATGTGCCCTCTGCCATAGCTGGTTTGGCTCAGTGGATAGAACATCTACCTGCAGACTGAAGGATCCCGGGTTTGATTCTGGTCAAGGGCACTTGCCCGGGTTGCAAACTCAATCCCCTGTGTGGGACGTGCGGAAGGCAGCCAATCAATGATTCTCTCTCATCATTGATGTTTCTATCTCTCCTCTCCCTTCCTCTCTGAAATAAAAAATATATAGTTTAAACATATATAGTGGCTCCATTTATATTAGCGTTTACAAATCTGTAGGGTAAGAGATGATGCCATTCTGAACTTAGGTGGGCTAGGGAGGGTGGCTAGGACACATTTAGGGGTTTGATTTGATGGCAGGTGAGATGAGCGACTGGGAGGCTGTGAAATAACTGTGACTGAGACAGTAAATGAAAGAGAGGGAACATTTAGAGGCAGGGAAAATAGGAGGTCATTTGGGGGCTAGTTGGGATCCAGGTGCCTTCAGGACGTGCAAGTTCGGGTGGCTATGCTGATTTGAAGATACTCAACAGGAAAGGTGTTGAGTATCTTGCAAATGGTACTAGGATCCTTGTTGCTATAACCATCATTTTCCTTGAATTTATACTCCCTGGCCTTTACACCTCTTAGGTTTAATCATTACATATTATGCCCATTGTGTATTTAAATTTATTTACTACATTCTGAACAAGTTTTCTTTGATTCATAAATGCAAAACCCTTAACCGCTGGGCAGACAGAGGGCTTAAGCTAGATCTGGCGCTATGGACACAAAAGACTGGATGTGCTGAGCGACTCCTGAATATGTAGCTGCGTGTGCATGTGTTTCTTGCTCATGCACACAGGTGCACTTGTACTGGAGTACTTGGAAGGATTAGAAGAGCAAAATATTACCTTGTGTCATCCTGAGGAAATGCTGATGACAGCAACCTTGCAGTTGTCTCTAGAGGAATAAGTGTCCATGTCGCATGGGGATTGTGTGTGGAGTTTAGAAAGGATTGCTCTTGGGAAGCGGCTCAAAGTCATGAGGACCGCAGGGCTGTGCCACACGGGCCCCACCGTCATTAGGCTAGGTCCCCAGGCTCCGTGACCTCAGGGACATCATCACAGTCCTCCTACCTGCATCAGGAGAAGGGGCCAAGTACAAGCACTTTCAAAGGGAAGATTGGCCCCCAGTGAACAGACGAGGATAATTCAAACTTCAGCAAAGTAGTTCACTTGGGATCTAATTGGAAGGTTCTCTGAACAACAGTTGCTCAATAAGTCTATTAATTTTTCTCTGTTTGCAAATGTAATTGATGCCCACTGCCAAAAATAGAAAAAATGGGCACGTTTTGGAAAGAAAAATTACCCACGATCTCCTTAATAAAGATAACCACGATGAAAATGTTGCTGCATTTTAAGATAAAATGAGGTCATTCATGTTTAGTATTTAGAACAGTGGCTGGAACAAGGTAATGACTCAAAGCATGAAATTGCTTATTTTTTAAATAGTCATCTGAGAAGTTGTTCTTAGTAATTTTTAGAAGGAGAGAAGGAGAGAGAAAAGGAGAGAGAGAGAGAGAGAGAGAGAGAGAGAGAGAGAGAGAGAGAGGACATCGATATGAGATAGAAACATGGATCGGTTGCCTCCCAAAGGCCCTGACTGGCAGTCAAACCCAACACTTAGGATGTGCCCACACAGAAAATTTAACCCGCAACCTTTTGATGTACAGGATGAAGCTCCAAACACATGATCCACCCAGCCAGGGTCATGTTATTGATTATAACTATTCCATTAAGTTTAGGAAAGTCTTTCCCATCCCCAAAACCTAGGGTTCATCTAAATTTTCCATTAGTATTTACACTTCCATTTTATTGTGTGTATGATACATAAACATCTACTCATAATAATTCCTACGTCATACAAATAAGTAGCATAAATGGAAATGCATTTCTTCGCACACTTACCCCCTGTGTCTCAGTGAGATACATAAAAGCAGAATATGACCTCAGTATTCATCTGTCTCATCCTATTTCATTCATTGAACATTCACTTGCACCTCAGAAGTGTCCCTCAAAGGATTCATCCCGTGAGTCTTGGGCTACATCAGCAGAGAGCTGTGCCCAGGTGCAAACTCACCTGCACTCCCAGGAACCCCTATGCACAGGTTGTGTAGTCACAGGAGAAGAGGGGCATGCAGGAAGAAGGTGGGGAGCACAGGCACTGGGTAGAGAGGTGTCCACCCCAGCAGGGTGACGTCAGGGGGCATGAGGGCACAGGAGCCCAGAGTCTCAGCAGGAAGAGGCAGCCTGCAGGTGATGGTGAGCAGGCAGACTCCAGAGATAAGCAGACAGCACAGGAAGGAGCTCATTAGCCGGCCAAAGCAGAGCCCTTCATGTGTCACTGTCCAGCCTGCTTCTCCCTCCTTGGCCCCATGTCAGCCTGACCCAGTGATGCCAGTCCCTGGGGTCCTCCCTGTGACCACCCGTGTGCACTCTCCACATCCAGTCCTTCCTGGACTCTGTGGCTTTGACCTGCTGACAGCTACTTCCTGTGTTTTCTCTGGAATCCCTTCACCCACCTGCCCGGCTTGCTGTGTTCCTCTGGGATTCTGGGATCCTTTCTCCCCAAGGAAGGCAGCTCCCTGGGAACAGGCTTTCTGCAGGCTCCCTCCCTGCTGTGTTATTCCCAGTTCCCGGGACAGTGTGGGGTGCAGAGCCCCCAGAACCAATACTTACCCATGGAAGCAGCTGGGTGTGGGGAGGCCTCCCCTGTACCTTCCGTCCCTTCCCACTCTTCCATCCCCCAAGACAAGCAGAGGTGGACCGGGAGCCGGCTTTGGGAAATGGCCTTTCTATTGTTACATTTACAGGGTTGTTTTTTTAGCAGAAAGGGAAGTCACCGCTGATCCCCCAGGTTGCACCACCCCTCCACCTGGTCTCAGGTGAGGGAAAGTCACTTCAGAATCCCCGCAGCTGTCCTGGGCTTAGATGTGACACAGACCGGGGTCCAGTAAAGCTGCTCCATGGAAGCCTTGACCTGTGGGAGGTGCATCAGCCTTAAGCTCACAGGTGGGCGCCCACTCCCTGATCCCTTCCCGGCTGGCGCCCCCCTCACATGCCTGCAGGTGTGCCAGCCAGGTGAGCAGCCCCCAGCCCTGAGACAGACACCACATCTCCCCACTCCCACGACTGTGGGCAGAGCAGCAGTGTGGGCACAGACACACGTGTCCAGGCATTGCCCTAGCCCTGCCCACCTCTCCCTGTACCTTTCCTGGGGAATAGACCCCCTTCCCAGACACAGAAGTAAACTTGTCCTGAGATCAGCTGACACAAGGTCACTTATCAGCTAAGGGTTCCTGTCTCCTCTGACACCACCAGTTTTCCTCCCCACCCCCAGCACACTCACCCTTCCACACCAGAGTGGCAAACTTTCCTTCTAAATGAGGGCGAGCCCCATGAGGGCTGAGCCAGCAGAGGGTAGAGGTGCGGGGAGTTGTCCCAGGGGCGGTGCTCCGGCTCCTTTTGTGCTTTTGTCCAACGTGCTGGTCCCTCCTGAGCAGCGGGCCCCAGCCCGCCCGAGCCTGAGGTCTGAGACAGGGCAGGGTGCGTGCCGGGCTGAGGCAGTGGGGCTGGCAGCTCCCCTCCCCCAGGATGGCGGCAGCACTAAGTGACAGTGCCCGGGGTGAGCCATGGTGCTGCAGGAGCAAGGCCCATCCATCCCGGCTCCTCCAGGGTCTGAGCTGGGGGTACACGTGGGCAGGGCGGGCAGGGCCCAGGCGAGACCCCCGGGGACTGGCCCGGAGGCGCCTGACCCACTGAGACCAATGACAGGGACCCGCAGCAGCAAGCTGCGCCCCCTAGAGGAGAGCTGGGCTGGGACCCGCACAGGCTCCGAGGCTCCCCACCAGCATGTTGCTGGGCAGACTTGGCGGGAAACAGTCACGTGCCCAAGGCACTGATTCTGGCAAATAGCACAGGCCTGTGTGCACATGCGCTTTTGGGAGCTCTAGTGGGGGCACCCGCTAGGGGGCAGAGCTCCCTGACGACCCCTCTTCCCCTGAGCAGAGAGCGGCTCTCAGGAGAAGGAAGGAGAGGCTGAGGGGACATGGATGCTGAGGAACCAGCCTTGGGCGCTGTGGCCGAAGATGGGGAAGGCCAGGCCAGTCCGGGAGGCCCTGGCAGCCAAGATGGCCCTGGAGACCACGAGGGCCCCTGGAGCGGCGGCAGCGGGGAGCCCGGTGCTGTTCCCAGGGAAGCGCCACAGGCCGCCCAGGCTCTCGAGTCTCCTGTGGGGGGTGCGGCTGCCGAGCCAGCGCCCATGGCCAGGATGCCAAGACCAGTACCGCTCCAGTTGTATCCTTTCTGAGGAGAGGCCGGGGGCCGGGGGGTCGGACCTAGGCTGGACACTGGGACAGGGAGGAGGGCTCAGCCTGGGGGAGGGGGTGAAGCTGAGGGGAGGGGCCGGCCCGGGTGGGTGAGGGGAAGGGTAATGGCGGGCAGTGGAGATGGCGGGGGGAGGCCGCCTGAGGGACTAGCAAGGAAGGAGGGGGCATACGTGAGGGGACTAAGATGGGTGAGAGTGGCCTGAGAGGAAGCAGCAAAGTCTGAATGGGATGGTGCCTTAACTGCATCTCCTCTAGCACCCTGCTGGTGCCCTTCAGATCGTCCATGGAGGCAGACATCGCCTGCCATTTGCTGGCCCCCCGTGGCCAACCTCCACCTGGGGCAGTTCACCAGGAGGTCACTATGTCCGGCACTCTTCTAACTATGTGAGTTCTAAAGAGGGTCTTGGTCAGGGACTGGAGGTGGGGCGGGCAGGGGGCAAGGGTGGGACTAAGGAAGGTCATTATAATATTGAATTGGAGATTCCCCCAAAAGACAGATCCAGCACTGGCCAGGGAAGCGCAGTGGTTAGAGCATGGGCAGGCACACCAGAGGGTGGAAGGTTCAATACCTGCCCCCCAGTCACTTCGTGTCCAGTGTGTGAGAGAAGCAACTTACCCATGTGTTTCTACTCTCACATTTATGGCATCTTTCCTTCTCTCTCTTTCTCTCCCTCTCCCTCTCTCTTCCTCCCTCTCTCTTTTTCTCTCTTGTCTCTCTTCCTCCCACCTCCCTTTCACTTGCTCTGAAATAATCCTATCTAATAAAGAGGGATTTGCTAATTGACCCTCAAGCCATCACAAAGATGGCGGCACCCACAGCCAATTAGGAGGGAATATGCTAATTGGCTGCCCCACACTCAAAGATGGCGACTCCCACAGCCAATAAGGAGGGAATATGCTAATTGACTGCCCTGCCCTCAAAGATCACAATGCCCACAGCCACAAGATGGCAGTGCCCAGTCCCCTCACCCCGGCCAGGATGGCAGGAACAAGGCTGCCTCTGGAGTCCCCCAGTCCGCTCAGTGCCCCAGCCACCCAGGGCCGGCCCAAGGTGCAGGCAAGCCTCAGATGGTGGCTGCCCAGGGCCAGCTGAGGCTTGTGCTGCCAGCAGTGGCAGCAGCAGAGGTGTGATGAGGCATTGCCTTCCCCTGATCACTGGGTCTCCTCCTGCCCTTGAGGGATCCCAGACTTTGAGAAGGGACAGACTGGGCTGAAGCAAACCCTCCAGTCCACGAATTTTCATGCACCGGGACTCTAGTAATAAAGAAAAAGTCAGTTCTAGGGAGGTACTCATGGTGAACTGGGCCTGTCACCACCTGAGGGGACACACAGAGCTAGGTGCGAAGTTATTGTGTTTTATTTCTTTTTCTTTTTCCCTCCTTTAGCCGCCTGACTGCTGAAGACATTGACCAACTGCAACTTTCTATCTCCTCCTGTCTCCAGGAGCTTTTCCTGCTGATTCAAAACATGTGGCACACTATGCCCCCATTTTTTTTTATTAACCCCAAGACAGTAAATGGGAGCTAAGACTTAGAGTCCCTATCAGTGCATGCTTTCCTGAGGCATGGAACCCACAGGAGCTGCCACAGCATCATGGGGGCCCAAGTGTTTACTTGTACTAGCCCTTCGGTACTCTCAATTCTTTTGTTTCCCCGTAGCTACAGGAGGGGGTTCTAATTGTTTGTCACAGCAGAAAATAAAAGTGAACTGTTACTGTTCTCTGAGTGTCTTTTGTTACCAGAGCCTCCACATTTATTTGACTTTGTCCCTGGTTTGGAACTGAGGTGTGCAATTGGGTTACTCTAGTCAATTGAGGAGAAAGTATGAAATGGAAAAAGATGAAAATGAATTGTGTCATGCCATTCAGCATTAACAGCTGTCAGTATTTTGGAACAATTTTTTAAATTTATAGTTGCTCTTATTTATTTGATGCACAAAAATAACTTGCAATGTATAAGTTTTACAAGTTCAGGATTAAATTTTAGTGAACTACTTACATTTACCATATAATCTCTCCCACTTTCTAAGAAAATTTTAAATACATGTCATTGATGCGTAAGAGAAGTACAATAATATACTTGCTTAACATTTAGTGTTTTGGTTTTCCTTCTAGTATAAATAATAATTCAGTGGAATTCTTCAATATGATTTTGCATGTGTGGTTATTTCCTCAAGATAGATTCCAGAACGCATATTTACTGAGTTAAAAATTTTTGTTTTCTTTTTAAGGCTGTTCATCTACAGTACAGCATTGCTATCAAAAAGTGTGCCCTCTGCCTTAGCTGGTTTGGCTCAGTGGATAGAATATGTGCCTGCAGTCTGAAGGGTCCCAGGTTTGATTCTGGAAAAGGACACATGCCCATGGGTAGACTTGATTCCGTGTTTGGGGCGTGCAGAAGGCAGCCAATCAATGATTCTTTCTCATCATTGATGTTTCTATCAGTCTCTCCTTTCCCTTCCTCTCTAAAATCAATAAAATATATATTTTAAATATATAGAGGTTACATTGATATTAGTGTTTACAAATGTGTAGGGTAAGAGATGATGCCATCCTTGACTTAGGTGGGCCAGGGAGGGTGGCTAGGACACATTTAGGGGTTTGATTAGATGGGAGGTGAGATGAGCGACTGAGAGGCTGTGAAAATTACTGTGACTGAGACAGTAAATGAAAGAGGGGAACGTTTGGAGGCAGGGAAAATAGGAGGTCATTTGGGGGCTAGTTGGGATCCAGGTGCCTTCAGGACATGCAAGTTCGGGTGGCAATGCTGATTTGAAGATACTCAACAGGAAAGGTGTTGGGTATCTTGCAACTGGTACTGGATCCTTGTTGATTTAACCATCACTTTCCTTGAATTTATATTCCCTGGCCTTGACACCTCTTAGGCTTAGTCATTACATATTATGCCCAGTGCGTTTTTAAATATATTTAGTACATTCAAAACAAGTCTTCTTTGATTCATAAATGCAAAACCCTTAACCGCTGGGCAGACAGAGGGCTTAAGCTAGACCTGGCGCCATGGACACAAGAGGCTGTGATATGCTGAGCACCTCCTGAATATGTAGCTGCGTGTGCATGTGTTTCTTGCTAATGAAGACAGGTGCACGTGTACTGGAGTACTTGGAAGGATTAGAAGAGCAAAATATTACCTTGTGTCATGCTGAGGAAATGCTGATGACAGCAAACTTGCAGTTGCCTCTAGAGGAATAAGTGTCCATGTCGCATGGGGATTGTGTGTGGAGTTTAGAAAGGATTGCTCTTGGGAAGCGGCTCAAAGTCATGAGGACAGCAGGGCTGTGCCACACGGGCCCCACAGTCATGAGGCTGGGTCCCCAGGCTCCGTGACTTCAAGGACTTCATCACAGTCCTCCTACCTGCATCAGGAGAAGGGGACAAGTACAAGCACTTTCAAGGGAAAGATGTGCCTTCATGAATAGAAGAGGATAATTCAAACTTCAGCAAAGTAGTTCGCTTGGGAATAATTGGAAGGTTCTCTGAACAACAATTCCTGAATAACTCTATTATTTTTTATCTGTTTACAAATGTAAATTGATGCCCTATCAAAAATCGAAAAACATGGGCAAGTATAAAAAAAAAAAGTACCCATCATCTCCCTAATAAAGATCACCACAATAAAATGCTGCTACATTTCAGGATGAAATGAGATTATTCATGTTTAATATTTACAACAGTGACTGGAATATGGTAATCACTCAAAGCATGTAATTGCTTATTTTTTAAATACTCATCTGGAAGTTGTTCTTATTAATTTTTACAAGGAGATGAAGAAAGAGAATGAGAGGAACATCGATGTGAGAGAAAAACATGGATCGGTTGCCTCTAAAGGGCCTGACTGGGAGTCAAACCCACCACCTAGGATGTGCCCACACAGGGAATTGAACCCGCAACCTTTTGATTTGTAGGATGGTTCTCCAACACCTGAGCTATCTGGCCAGGGTCATGTTATTGATTATTGTTATTCTTTTATGTTAAGGAAAGTCTTTCCCTTCCCGAAGATCAAAGTTCAACTAAATTTTCATCAGGTATTTACACTTTGATTTTGTTGTGTGTATGAGACATAAATCCCGACTCATTTTACCAATTCCTACGTCATAGAAATAAGTAGCATAAATGGAAATGCATTCCTTCACACACTTACGTGTCCCCCCGACGACCCCCCCCCCCGTGTCTCAGGGAGATATGTAACAACAGCTTATGACCTCAGTGCTCATCTGTACCATCTATTTCATTCATTGAACATTCACTTGCACCTCAGAAGTGTCCCTCAAAGGATTCATCCCGTGAGTCTTGGGCTGCATCAGCAGAGACCTGTGTCCAGGTGCAAACTCCTCTGCACTCCCAGGCGCCCCTGTGCACAGGCTGTGTGGAGGCAGGAGAAGAGGGGCTTGCAGGGAGAAGGTAGGGAGCATGCGCACTGGGTACAGAGGTGTCCACCCCAGCAGGGTGACGTCAGGGGACATGAGGGCACAGGGGCCCAGAGTGTCAGCAGGAAGAGGCAGCCTGCAGGTGATGGTGAGCAGGCAGACTGCAGAGATAAGTAGACAGCACAGGAAGGAGCTCATTAGCCGGCCAAAGCAGAGCCCTTCATGTGTCACTGTCCAGCCTGCTTCTCCCTCCTTGGCCCCATGTCAGCCTGACCCAGTGATGCCAGTCCCTGGGGTCCTCCCTGTGACCACCCGTGTGCACCCTCCACATCCAGTCCTTCCTGGACTCTGTGGCTTTGACCTGCTGACAGCTACTTCCTGTGTTTTCTCTGGAATCCCGTCACCCACCTGCCCGGCTTGCTGTGTTCCTCTCTGGGATTCTGGGATCCTTTCTCCCCAAGGAAGGCAGCTCCCTGGGAAAAGGCTTTCTGCAGGCTCCCTCCCTGCTGTGTTATTCCCAGTTCCCGGGACAGTGTGGGGTGCAGAGCCCCCAGAACCAATACTTACCCATGGAAGCAGCTGGGTGTGGGAGGCCTCCCCTGTACCCTCCGTCCCTTCCCACTCTTCCATCCCCCAAAGACAAGCAGAGGTGGAGCGGGAGCCGGCTTTGGGAAATGGCATGTCTATGGTTACCTTTGCAGAAGCTTTGTAGCAGAATAAGGATGTCCCCACTGCCCCTCCCCTCCCCATCCCGCCCCTCCCTCCACCAGGTCTCAGGTGTGGGAAAAGTCACTTCAGAATCCCCGCAGCTGTCCTGGGCTTAGATGTGACACAGACCAGGGTCCAGTAAAGCTGCTCCATGGAAGCCTTGACCTGTGGGAGGTGCATCAGCCTTAAGCTCACAGGTGGGCGCCCACTCCCTGATCCCTTCCCGGCTGGCGCCCCCCTCACATGCCTGCAGGTGTGCCAGCCAGGTGAGCAGCCCCCAGCCCTGGGACAGACACCACATCCACCCACTCCCACGATTGTGGGCAGAGCAGCAGCGTGGGCACAGACACACGTGTCCAGGCATTGCCCTAGCCCTGCCCACCTCTCCCTGTACCTTTCCTGGGGAATAGACCCCCTTCCCAGACACAGAAGTTAACTTGTCCCAGGCCATTCTGGGAGGCCCTGGCAGCCAAGAAGGCCCTGGAGACCACGGGGGCCCCCGGAGCGGCGGCAGCGGGGAGCCCGGTGCTGTTCCCAGGGAAGCGCCACAGGCCGCCCAGGCTCTCGAGTCTCCTGTGGGGGGTGCGGCTGCCGAGCCAGCGCCCATGGCCAGAATGCCAAGACCAGTACCGCTCCAGTTGTATCCTTTCTGAGGAGAGGCCGGGGGCCGGGGGGTCGGACCTAGGCTGGACTCTGGGACAGGGAGGAGGGGTCAGCCTGGGGGAGGGGGTGAAGCTGAGGGGAGGGGCCGGCCCGGGTGGCTGAGGGGAAGGGTAATGGCGGGCAGTGGAGATGGTGGGGGGAGGCCGCCTGAGGGACTAGCAAGGAAGGAGGGGGCATACGTGAGGGGACTAAGGCGGGTGAGAGTGGCCTGAGAGGAAGCAGCAAAGTCTGAATGGGATGGTGCCTTAACTGGATCTCCTCTAGCTCCCTCCTGGTGCCCTTCAGATCATCCCTGGAGGCAGACATCGCCTGCCATTTGCTGGCCCCCCGTGGCCAACCTCCACCTGGGGCAGTTCACCAGGAGGTCACTATGTCCGGCACTCTTCTAACTATGTGAGTTCTAAAGAGGATCATGGTGGGGACTGGAGGTGGGGCGGGCAGGTGGGAAGGGTGGGACTCTGGTGGGTCATTATAATACTAGTAGCCCGGTGCATGAAATTCGTGCACATTGAAAGGGAATTAATTAGATGAAATATTTTAATTTTGCTATTTGCCCTTTCTCTATAATAAAAGTGTGAGAGATAAAAGGAAATGAGTACAATGTATATGAAAATAATACATAAATTTATTAATAAGTAAACAATAACAAAATGATATAACAATAACAAACTGATATAACAATAACAAACTCGTAATATAAAAACAACATTGATGCAAATAATGACTGATAAAGTGATTAAACTTATTCTAATATCTCCCTGTATACCCCATTAAGAGTAAAAACACTTTCCGAGTGCTTGACTAATTTCCCTTGAGATCAAGTATTTACAACTTTAACTTTAACGTAACATGCTCTTTGAACTCAAGAGAAAGCAACAGCCGTAACTGGTTTGGCTCAGTGGATAGAGCGTCGCCCTGTGGACTGAAAGATTCCAGATTTGATTCCGGTCAAGGGCATGTACCTTGGTTGTGGGCACATCCCCCGTAGGAGGTGTGCAGGAGGCAGCTGATCGATATTTCTCTCTCATCGATGTTCCTAACTATCTATCCCTCTCCCTTCTTCTCTGTAAAAAAAAAACAAAAAAACAAACAATAAAATATTTTTTTAAAATACTTTTAAAAAAAAAAGAGAGAGAGAAAGCAACATTTAACTGCCCATGTCCAAAAATGGGTTCAGGTAGGAATATTCCTACTCTGTCTAGAGTTTGTCCTTGTGATTTATTAATAGTCATCACAAATGCTGGCATAACAGGAAAATATCTTCAAATTAATTTAAATGGGTGGCCAGTGTCAGATGGGGACAAATCAATTCTTGGAATCAGAACAATCTCTCCCTCTGCAGATCCTGTTAATATTTCAGCTTTGATAATGTTAGGTCACAATCTTTTGATAATAAATCTGGTACTATTACAAAGACCCCATTTACTATTAAGATTTCTCAATAGCATGATGATTGCACCCACTTTCAATTTTAACTTATGACACGGCATTCCAGAAGGAGTAATACTATTAAGAAATTCAATAGGAAAATTTTCCTTTTCAGCATCATCTGTTGAGTCAATGGAATCATCACTCAAATAGGCGTGAAAATCTCCATCAAGTATACCCAAAATTTCTTCATTTAATTTTTGAACGTGCTTATTTTTTGAACAAACAATTGCACGTTTAGATATATTTTTAATATTATCTATAGATATACTATTTCCAAAGGTGGCTTTAATAATAGATCCATTAAAAATCATTTCATGGGGAATTTCAATAATATCCATTCCTAAATGAAAACTGCTATCAAGTTTGCCATCTCCAAGTTTTACTAACCATTCACTATAAGCAGAATCCTCTGATCTCATATTTGTTTTAAGAGACAACTATCTGAAACATCCCCAAACACTACAGTACTTTAAAACTTATTTGTACTATGGCCAATCGTATAGCATGGCAACACAAAAATCCCCTCTGAAAAGAACTTTCCCACCAAATGCAACATTCAAATTAGCGCCAGCGAGAGCTTTATATGTATGGCACGTGTGCGAGTCAAAGTTTATTTTTATATTTCCAGTGCATCATATGTACCAGTTGGTCGGACGGATGGACAAATGTCGGTCACTTAGCCTTTTATCTATACAGATTATGAGTCATGATTTTAACTTTTTTAAAAATTATCCTTTAATACCTCCAAAGGATAATGAGTAAGAATCTGAAGGTTTATGTGGCTTCTATTTGGTTTCTAGGACAAAGTTCTTTCCTTTACCCACCACTCACTTCTCTCCTTTTACTCTTGAATGTTAATTCCAACATAATTTTTGTAACACCTCTTGAAAAGGATCCCACCAAGTTTTTGATAGTCCACATGATAAAACTTACAGAAAAATACAGCAGAGACTTTCATTCTCTCACTAAGTTCTTCATATAACTGTAATTCCTCAGCCTCTAAAGAATGAAAAAGGAAAATAAAAGTGCCTTCTCTCATTCCAAGGCCTTTCTCAGTCAGGCAACCACAAAAGAAAGAATGAGCCTACAATTCATGCCATGTAATCTCTATCAGGCATAATTCAAATCAAATCCCATCATGCAAAGTCTGGGATAATTAAAATGTATAAGAGAACAGTGGTGACCTGGGGGAGAACTTACAAAACCCTGTCTCCTGCTTTTGCTGACTATTCTTTTCGTTATGCTAGGTCCAAGTCCCTATCGGGGACCTGGTCAGGCGGCTGTGGATGCTAACCCACGCCACCTGGATCCATGATCGGGGACCTGGGCAGGCGGCTGCGGGTGCTAACCCATGCCACCTGCCCTGGTCCATGATCTGTGATCGTGGACCTGGGCAGCCTGCTGCAGGCGTTAACCCACGCTGCCTGCCCTGATCCAGGATCCCTGATAGGGGCTTTGAGTCAGCTGCTGCTGGCGGGGGCTGACTCAAAGCCCTTATCCCGGACCTGGTCAGGTGGCTGCCGGAGCTAATCCACGCCGCCTGCCCTGCTCTGAGATCGGTGACCGTGGACCTGGGCAGCCGGCTGCGGGCGTTAACCCACGCCGCCTGCCCTCGTCCGAGATCGGTGATGGGTGATGGCGGACCTGGGCAGGCAGCTACGGGCGCTAACCCACGCCACCTGCCCTGGTCCGTGATCGGTGATATTTCAAATTATATCAGACCAGTCGGCTGCCCTGGTCCATGATCTGTGATGGCGGATCTGGGCAGCCGACTGCGGGCGTTAACCCACACCGCCTGCTCTGAGATCGGTGATCGAGGACCTGGGCAGCCTGCTGCAGGCGTTAACCCACACTGCCTGCCCTGGTCCATGATCCCTGATAGGGGCTTCGAGTCAGCTGCCACTGGCCGCGTCTGACTCGAAGCCCTTATCCGGGACCTGGTCAGGCGGCTGCGGGCGCTAACCCACGCTGCCTGCCCTCTTCTGAGATTGGTGATGGCGGACCTGGGCAGCCAGCTGCGGGCGTTAACCCATGCCGCCTTCCCTGGTCCGTGATCCCTGATCGTGGACCTGGGCAGGTGGCTGCAGGCCTTAACCCACACCGCCTGCCCTGGTCCATGATCGGTGATCGCGGACCTGGGCAGGCGGCTGTGGGCATTAACCCACGCCACCTGCCCTGGTCCATGATTGGTGATGGCGGACCTGGGCAGCCGCCTGCCCTGCTCTGAGATCGGTGATCACGGACCTGGGCAGCCGGCTGTGGGCTTTAACCCACGCTGCCTGACCTGGTCCATGATCCCTGATAGGGGCTTTAAGTCAGCTGCCACTGGCCGCGGCTGACTCGAAGCCCTTATCCGGGACCTGGTCAGGCGGCTGCGGGCGTTAACCCATGCCAACTGCCCTGGTCCATGATCGGTGATGGCGGACCTGGTCAGCCGGTTGCCGGCGCTAATCGCCTGCCCCAGTCCACCATCATGGCTTGGATCTCACTGGCATGGGTGCTGCCCTCTCCCCCCGCCATCTTTGCTGGTTTAACGTGTATATTTGCTCCTGATTGGCAGGTGGGCGTGGCAGGTGGGCGTGGCAGGTGGGCGTGGCTGGTGGGTGTGGCTTGTGGGTGTAGCGAAGGTACGGTCAATTTGCATATTACTGTTTTATTAGGTAGAATTGAATTGGAGAGCCCCCAAAAGTCACATCCAGCCCTGGCCAGTGAGGCTCAGTGGTTAGAGCATGGGCGGGCACACTGGAGGTGGAAGGTTCAAGGCCCTGTTAAGGGCACCAACCTGGGTTCCAGGTTCAATACCTGCCCCCCAGTCAGTTCATGGCCAGTGTGTGAGAGAAGCAACTGACCCTTGTCTTTCTCCTCTCACATTTATGTTCCTGTGACTCTGACTCTCTATCTCTCTCTCTCTCTCTCTCTCTCTCTCTCTCTCTTTCTCTCTCTCTCTGCCTCCCACCTTCCTTCCACTCTAATAAAATAAAATAAAATGTTAGTTCTAGGGAGGTACTCATGGTGAACTGGGCCTGTCACCACCTGAGGGGACACACAGATCTAGGTGCAAAGTTGTCATATTTTATTTGATTTTCTTATTCCCTCCTTTAGCCGCCTGACTGCTGAAGACACTGACCAACTGCGACTTTCCATCACCTCCTGTCTCCAGGAGCTTTTGCTGGTGATTCGAACAATGCGGCACATTTTGCCCCCATTTGTTCTTGTCAGCCCCAATAGAGTAAATAGGGGCTAAGGCTTAAAGTCCCTGTCGGTGCATGCTTCCCTGAGGCATGGGACCCCCAGGAGCTGCCACAGCATCATGGTCCCAAGTATTTATTGTACTAGCCCTTCGGTACGCTCATTTCTGTCGTTTCCCCGTAGCTACAGGAGGGGGTTCTCATTGTTTGTCACAGCAGAAAATAAAAGTGAACTGCTACTCTTCTCTGAGTGAGTTTTGTTAGTGGAGCTCTAGATTTATTTAAGTTTGTCCGTGGTATGAAAATGCGGTGTGTAATTCGGTGACTCTAGTCCAGTGGTCGGCAAACCGAGGCTCACGAGCCGCTCCGGTTTGCTGCTCTGTTGACTAATGAGTTTACGGACCACTGTCACATACTACCCTTTACCTCTTTGCACACAATATGCCACAATTCCCTAATCCTCACAGCTTCCAACTGCAAGGTAACATTTAGTCTAGCCAGTGGTCGGCAAACTCATTAGTCAACAGAGCAGCAAACTGTGGCTCAGGAGCCGCGGTTTGCCGACCATTGCTCCAGTCTATTAAGGACAATGTAGGAAATGAAAATGAATTGTGTCATGCCATTCAGCATTAACAGCTGTCAGTATTTTGGAACAATTTCTTAAATTTATACTTGCTTTTATATATTGGATACACAAAAATAACTTGCAATGTGTAAGTGGTGCAAGTTCAGGATTTAATTTTTCTGCACTACTTATATTTAACACCAGTGGCCCAGTGCATGAAATTTGTGCACATTAAAAAGGAATTAATTAGAGGAAATATGTTATTATGCTATTTGCCCTTTTCTATAATTGATGTGTCAGAGATGAAAGAAAATTAGTAAAATGTATATGAAAATATCCCACCTGTCAGAGTCTATGGCACATCACGAGACCCAGAGTCCAGGCCCCATCCACCTGCATGCACCTCGAAATACCACAAGACCCAGATCCAGCCGGCCCCACCCCCATCAACCCACACAGTGGGTGGGATGCAACCTCAGGTCCCCAGTCATGTCCTGCCGGGTTGGAGGGGTGCAACCTCAGGTCCCCCATGAAGCCCCATTGGGTGGGGAGTGCAGCCTCAGTCCCTGAGACCAGCCTCAGGTCCCTGGCCTGACCTTTGGTCTCCAGGCCCCGGCGCCTGGGCTTGAGGGCGCCAGGGCCCAAGGGCGTGGCAACCATTTGCATGTCTGCACTTCATTATATAGGATATGTTCTCTCCCACTTTCTAAGAAAAACTTTAAATACATGTCACTGGATGCATAAAAGAAGTAAAATAATATAATTGCTTAACATTTAGTGTTTCCATTTATCTTCTAATATAATGGTTCAATGAAACTCTTCTATATGAGTTTGCTGAATGGTTATTTCCTCAATATAGATTACAAAAGGTATAACTACTGAGTTAAAAGTTTGTTTACGTTTTCATGCTGTTAATCTACAGTACACAATTGCTATCCAAAAAAATGTGCCCTCTGCCCGAGCTGGTTTGGCTCAGTGGATAGAACATCTACCTGCAGACTGAAGGATCCCGGGTTTGGTTCTGGCCAAGGGCATTTTCCCGGGTTGCGGACTCGATCCTCTGTGTGGGACTTACAGAAGGCAGCTGATCAATGATTCTCTCTCATCATTGATGTTTCTATCTCTTTCTCCTCTCCCTTTCTCTCTGAAATCAATGAAAATATATTTTAAAAATACATAGTGGCTCCATGTATATTAGTGTTTACAAATCTGTAGGTTAAGAGATGATGCCATCCTGGACTTAGGTGGGACAGGGAGGGTGGCTAGGACACATTTAGGGGTTTGATTTGATGGGAGGTGAGATGAGCGACTGAGAGGCTGTGAAAATAACTGTGACTGAGGCAGTAAATGAAAGAGAGGGAACATTTGGAGGCAGGAAAAATAGGAGGTCATTTGGGGGCTAGTTGGGATCCAGGTGCCTTCAGGACGTGCAAGTCCAGGTGGCTATGCTGATTTGAAGATACTCAACAGGAAAGGTGTTAAGTATCTTGCAACTGGTACTAGGATCCTTGTTGATATAACCATCATTTTCCTTGAATTTATACTCCCTGGCCTTTACACCTCTTAGGCTTAGTCATTACATATTATGCCCATTGTGTATTTAAATATATTTACTACATTCTGAACAAGTCTTCTTTGATTCAGAAACCTGAAAATGTTAAACACTGTTCAGCCAGAGGACTGTGAACACAAGAGACTGGATGTGCTGAGCGTGTCCTGAGAATGTAGCTGCTTGTGCATGTGTTTCTTGCTAATGAAGATAGGTGCAGGTGTACTGGAGTACTTGGAAGGATTAGAAGAGCAAAATATTACCTTGTGTCATCCTGAGGAAATGCTGATGTCAGCAAACTTGCAGTTGCCTCTAGAGGAATAAGTGTCCGTGTCACATGGGGATTGTGTGTGGAGTTTAGAAAGGATTGCTCTTGGGAAGCAGCTCAAAGTCATGAGGACAGCAGGGCTGTGCCACACGGGCCCCACCGTCATTAGGCTGGGTCCCCAGGCTCCGTGACTTTAGGGACTTCATCACAGTCCTCCTACCTGCATCAGGAGAAGGGGCCACGTACACGCACTTTCAAGGGAAAGATTGGCCCCCAGTGAACAGACGAGGATAATTCAAACTTCAGCAAAGTAGTTCACTTGGGAACTTATGCAAAGGTTCTCTGAACAACAGTTGCTGAATAACTCTATTATTTTTTCTCTGTTTACAAATGTAATTTATTCTCACTGACAAAAATAGAAAAACATGGCCAAGTTTGAAAAAAAATAATTACCCATCATCTCCCTACTAAAGATATTCACAATAAAAATGTTGCTGCATTTCAAAATAAAATAAGGTTATTCTTTTTATTTTATTTTATTTTATTTTTATTTTTTAAAATTTTTTTTGAGAGCCGAAAACCGACTTCTGTGCATGGGCCACGAAGTTTTATTTATTTATTTATTTATTTTTCCTTTTCTTTCCTTTTTTTAAATGGTAGCACATTTTAATTTCTTTATTGATTAAGGTATCACATATTTGTCCTCACCCCCTCTTCCCATCCCAAACCCCTCCCCACGCATGCCTCCACCCCCCTGTTGTCCATGACCACTGGTTAGGCTTATATGCATGCATACAAGTCCTTTGGTTGATCTCTCCCTCCTTACCCCCACCCTCCTCTACCTTCCCTCTGAGGTTTGACAGTCTGATTGATGCTTCCCTGTCTCCGGGTCTGTTTTTGTTCACCAGCTTATGTTCTTCATTATTTCCCCTAGATGAGTGATATCATGTGATATTAGAAATACACTTATAAGAACCAAAAATGAGACAAGTAATAATGGTTATGCTGAGAGGTAAATTAATCAGTCTGTAGTGAGTTTCTTTCTGGGCCAACAGTTCTTTTGAGTCCCAACTTCAATGTCCAACTGTTCCTTATGTGTACATGTCAACAATGATATTTCAGTTCTGGATGGTGGCCAAATGGTGGTAATGCAGGTCCGACCCTCTCTGGTTTGGTCCTGGGCAACCTGCAGTGACGCACAGCTGCTGACTGCTAGTATGGCAAGGCGTCGTCAGTGTCTTCCATCTCTGGACTGTTTCTCTTCTGTCTTCATGGCTGGAGCAGTCGTGTCAATTCCTCTCTGTTGCAGGAATCCACATGGTTTTGGAGTTGTTTTCTGAAAATGTACAAATATATTCTCGACCAAAAGTTAATAAAGGAATCTTTTCTATAAATTTGACTTGGGATCCTTTTTCATTTTTTGCCCTAACAATTTTCCTTTGGCTTGTTTTGACACCATGTGTGTTTTATGGGTGTCTTGCTGTTAGCATTACAAATGAAAGTTAATTTTCTAAAGTAAAAATTTTCTAGATGTAATTTACTTACAGGATATTTTTCCTTACATGATATTCGTCTACTATCCCCCCTTTTTTGATTTAACTATTAGGAGGCTTTTGGAAATTTTATAATGTAATCTTGATAGCTTTTAAATTTTAATTTTTTGCACTAAAATATGACTTCTTTAGGTTCATTACATGTTACAAAATTTTACCATGAGATGAACTACCCATAAAAATTTTAGTTAACACTTTAGGAACAGCTTTTTGTCTAGTACCATTAATTTTTCTAGAATATTCGCTTATTTCAATTAGCCAATTTAAATTAGTCTGAGAACTTGACTACTATTTTACTGTCAAATTTAATACTCTAACAACAATATTATTTTACCCTGTAAATATTAGTGGAAAGGATTATTTGCCTTAATAATAATAATATAATTATTATTATATTAATAATCCTGAGCATTCCTGGTGCTAGGCTGGATTTAGATGTCAAAAACCCACTTCCCCAGACCATGGGTACAAGACATCTCAAACAAACCTTGTTGCAGTGAGAGGGCAGCTACTGTCGGCTAAGTCTCTGTCTGTTACCTGGGTCCTAATTTGAGCTGGGCATGGGAAGTGAAGCAGCCATGGGGGCAGGAGACCTCCCTCAGAAGGGGCTAGGGTTCAGGCCCCTGCAAAGTTGGGGGGGTGAGGGTCTGTGCCCCACCTCTGTTGACCCCCAAGTTAAAATGAGGTTATTCATGTTTAGTATTTAGAACAGTGACTGGAATAAGGTAATGACTCAAAGCATGTAATTGCTTATTTTTGAAAGTGTCATCTGAGAAGTTGTTCTTAGTAATTTTTAGAAAGAGAGGAAGAGAGAGGAGAGAGAGAGAGAGAGAGAGAGAGAGAGAGAGAGAGAGAGAGACATCGATGTGACAGAGAAACATGAATTGGTTGCCTCCCAAAGGGCCTGACTGGGAGTCAAACCCACCACCTAGGACAGTGATGGCGAACCTATGACACACGTGTCAGCACTGACACGCGTAGCCATTTCTGATGACACGCGGCTGCTGAGGATGAAACATTTGCTGCTCCTGAGGATGAAACATTTGCATCCAAGACTCTAGTCGCAAATGTTTCATCCTCCCGTTAGACACTCTGTGCCGGAGGTCTATAGGCCAAAACAACAGAAGTCCGGCACAGAGCATCTAGTTCTGGGACTTCCGGTTAAGCCGGGATCTTTGCCCTCACTTCCACCGGCAGAGCAGGGAGCAGCGGAACGCAGCGGGGGACGCATCTCTGGGGGCCCTGCCATTACCAGTAACCAAATAACAGTTAACCACAGCAACCATTATCTACTGTTCTGGGGTGTCATAGATTTCTAATCCATCATTACTGAGATAAGTGAGGGGGAGGCTGGGAGAGGTGAGGGTTTGTGGCATGCTATAGGTGCCATTTCCCCGCCATTAGAAATAGCGGCAGCCATTTTAATTCACATAAGGAACACCATCTTGCTCCATAGTGCAGACTCCATTTCACCACTATTACTGTTGTGCATCCTTATTAACCCCTATTTCTGCTTATTAGCCCTGCCCTTTCCTAAAAGACAGTTATATGCACCATTTTGTGGTTAGTTAGGCTAGTTAACCCCTAATTGCCTGCAGGCCTAACAAGCTATCTATAATTCTATCTTCTGTCATTGCCCCCCTGATGGAGAACCCAAAAAATAAAAAAACTAAGGTTAAGTAAAGGAAGTGGTAGTAGCAGTGGCTGACCCTTTCAAGAGACATGGACCGAGATATATGGCTTTATAGAAAAAAATGGCAGATCATTTTGCATTCTATGTACTGAAACGGTAGTAAGCAGAACGTGGAATATAAATAGACATTTTGAAACTAATCATTCCCAGCTCTTGGAAAAAAGTGAGGATGAAAGGAAGGAATACATTTCCAGGCAGCTACACCTTTATAAGAGCCAATCTAATTCCATCCTTAAATTTATGAAAGGCTCTACAAATTTAACATCTGCAAGTTTGAGCATTGCTCACTCTATAGCTCAGCATGGAAAAGCGCCCAGTGAGGGAGAATTTATTAAAGAAACTCTCCTAAGATGTGCACCAGTTCTATTTCACGATATGCAGAATAAAGATGCAATTATTAAGAGAATATCTGAGTTACCACTCAGTAGAAATATCATAAAAGACCGACCAAATAATGAGACTGAACACAAATGTACAACATCAATTAAAGAGAGACATAAGGAAGTGTAAATATTTTTCAATCTCTCTTGATGAAACTATTGATGTCACATCACATGCTCAGTTGGCCATTATTGGTCGATATTCTGATGGTCTCACAATGAGAGAAGAGTTGATAAAGTTAGTATCAGTGTCAACAAGTAAATAAGGAAGCAAAATATGTAAGGTTGTTATACAAACATTTCGTGACCTAAGCATTGATGTCTCTAAAGTTGTGTCAGTGATGACAGATGGGGCACCAAATATGGTGGGGGGAAAAGTCGGATTTGTCAAATTGTTTACAGAAGCTGTTGGACATCCGATTGTGCCTTTTCATTGTATTATCCATCAGGAGGCTTTATGTGCCAAGGCAGGACTCACCGACTTAAACGACTTAATGTCAGTTGTTACAAAAATAGTTAATTTAATAGCTGCTCGCCCCCTTCACAAGCGAGAATTTTCGGCACTTTTACTGGAGGTTGATTCCACCTACAGTGGACTGCTGATGTACAATAATGTAAGATGGCTGAGCCGAGGCAAAGTTCTTGAGCGCTTTGTGGAGTGCTTTGAAGAAATTAAGGTATTTCTTGACGATAAGGATCTGGGAAACTTTCCTCAGCTTAATGATGATAAGTGGGTCAACACCCTGATGTTTTTTACAGATCTCTCTGTTCATATTAATGAACTGAACTTAAAGTTACAAGGTTTTGGCAAAAGTATTGACGTTATGTTTGGATACATAAAAGCTTTTGAAAGTAAAGTTAAAATTTTCAAGCGAGATGTAGAAACTAAAACTTATAAGTATTTTCCTTGAGTAACAAAGTATTTTGAGAAGGCCAGTGCAGCTGTACAAAATGAAATGGAACTCTTGAATATGAAGTACCAGCATGTTTTAGACTCGTTACTTGACCAGTTTAGTGATAGATTCAGTCAATTTAGAAGTCTAGAACAGACCATGAAAATAATTAAGTATCCTGATGTAGTAGTCTACAGTAGTTGGAATTAAATGGTTTCCAATGGATGCAAATTGATGATTTGGAGATGCAACTTGCAGAATTTCAAGACAGTATCTGGGCTCAGGTGTTTGTCGACTTGAGGTCAAAGCTTGAGAATCTGGAAAGGTGCCACTTGGAGAATCAAGAGGAGTGCCACTACGAACAGGAAATTTGGAGTGCCTGGAACCGACTACCAGACACTTTTAGCACCCTGAAAAATATAGCAATGGCTTTACTCAAAATTTTTCCCTCTACATACTTTTGTGAGGCCTTATTCTCAACATTAAATAATATCAAAACCAACAAAAGAAACATATTGACAGATGAAGTTAGTAGCACTTGCTTGGGCCTGAAGTGTACAAAATACCAACCTTCAATTGAAGATTTAGCCAATGAAATTCAGCAACAAAAAAGTCACTAATAGGCAGGTTAGTTAAAGAATTCCCCCTCCCCGTCACTTATCTTAGTTCACGGCACCCCACACAAGCTAAATAATATCAAGACCAAGAAAAGAAACTGACTGTTGGATGAACAAAGAAGTCACTAAGCAGGTAAGTTAAATATTTAGTTTTTGGTTTATTAAATACAATTATATATAACAATTATACATTTATGTTATTTAAACTATAAATATCACGAAATAATGTTTTTTCCTCAAAGTGACACAATACCCGAGTTATGCTCAGTTTTTTGGCGAGGTTTGACACACCAAGCTCAAAAGGTTGCCCATCACTGACCTAGGATGTGCCCACACAGAGAATTGAACCCACAACCTTTTAATATACAGAATGACGCTACAAACACCTGAGCCACTGGCCAGGATCATGTTATTGATTACAATTATTCCATTAGGCTTAGGATGGTCTTATTTAGAAAGCTTAGGAAAGTCTTTCCCTACCCAAAAACCAAAGTTCATCTAAATATTCTTCTGGTATTTACACTTTGATTTTGATATTTGTATGATACATAAATTCCTACTCATTATAACAATTCCCACGTTATGCAAATAAGTAGCAAAAATGTAAATGCATTCCTTCACACACTTACCCCGTGTCTCAATGAGATATGTAATAAAAGCTTATGACTTCAGCGCTCATCAGTCCCATCTATTTCATTCATTAAACAGTCATTTACACCTCAGAAGATCCCATAAAGATTCATCCCACGACTCTTGGCTGCATCAGCAGAGAGCTGTGTCCAGGTGCAAACTCCCCTGCACTCCCAGGAGCCCCTGTGCACGGGCTATGTGGAGGCAGGAGAAGGCGGGCATGCAGGGAGCTGGAGGGGAGCACGCGCACTGGGTACAGAGGTGTCCACCCCAGCAGGGTGACGTCAGGGGGCATGAGGGCGCAGGGGCCCAGAGTGTCAGCAGGAAGAGGCAGCCTGCAGGTGATGGTGAGCAGGCAGACTCCAGAGATAAGTAGACAGCACAGGAAGGAGCTCATTAGCCGGCCAAAGCAGAGCCCTTCATGTGTCACTGTCCAGCCTGCTTCTCCCTCCTTGGCCCCATGTCAGCCTGACCCAGTGATGCCAGTCCCTGGGGCCCTCCCTGTGACCACCCGTGTTCACCCTCCACATCCAGTCCTTCCTGGACTCTGTGGCTTTGACCTGCTGACAGCTACTTCCTGTGTTTTCTCTGGAATCCCTTCACCCACCTGCCCGGCTTGCTGTGTTCCTCTGGGATTCTGGGATCCTTTCTCCCCAAGGAAGGCAGCTCCCTGGGAACAGGCTTTCTGCAGGCTCCCTCCCTGCTGTGTTATTCCCAGTTCCCGGGACAGTGTGGGGTGCAGAGCCCCCAGAACCAATACTTACCCATGGAAGCAGCTGGGTGTGGGAGGCCTCCCCTGTACCCTCCGTCCCTTCCCACTCTTCCATCCCCCAAAGACAAGCAGAGGTGGAGCGGGAGCCGGCTTTGGGAAATGGCATGTCTATGGTTACCTTTGCAGAAGCTTTGTAGCAGAATAAGGATGTCCCCACTGCCCCTCCCCTCCCCATCCCGCCCCTCCCTCCACCAGGTCTCAGGTGTGGGAAAAGTCACTTCAGAATCCCCGCAGCTGTCCTGGGCTTAGATGTGACACAGACCAGGGTCCAGTAAAGCTGCTCCATGGAAGCCTTGACCTGTGGGAGGTGCATCAGCCTTAAGCTCACAGGTGGGCGCCCACTCCCTGATCCCTTCGAGGGACACACACCACATCTACCCACTCCCACGTTTGTGGGCAGAGCAGCAGCGTGGGCACAGAAACACGTGTCCAGGCATTGCCCTAGCCCTGCCCACATCACAATACCTTTCCTGGGGACCTGACACCTTTCTAGACACAGAAGTAACCTCTCCTACAAGAGATCAGCAGACACAGGGTCACCTACCAGCTGAGGGTTCGAGGCACCTCTGACACCTCCAGCCTTCCTCCCCACCCCAATCAACCCTCACACCCACCCACGCCCAGAGTGGGGAGACTTTCCTTCTAAATGAGGGCGAGCCCCATGAGGGCTGAGCCAGCAGAGGGCAGAGGTGCGGGGAGTTGTCCCAGGGGCGGTGCTCCCGCTCCTTTTGTGCTTCTGTCCAACGTGCTGGTCCCTCCTGAGCAGCGGGCCCAGCCCCCCGAGCCTGAGGTCTGAGACAGGGCAGGGTGCGTGCCGGGCAGAGGCAGTGGGGCTGGCAGCTCCCCTCCCCCAGGATGGCGGCAGCACTAAGTGACAGTGCCCGGCGTGAGCCATGGTGCTGCAGGAGCAAGGCCCATCCATCCCGGCTCCTCCAGGGTCTGAGCTGGGGGTACACAAGGGCAGGGCGGGCAGGGCCCAGGCGAGACCCCCGGGGACTGGCCCAGAGGCGCCTGACCCACTGAGACCAATGACAGGGACCCGCAGCCCCCAAGAGGGTAGCTGGGCTGGGACCCCCACAGGCTCTGAGGCTCCCCACCAGCATGTTGCTGGGCAGACTTGGCGGGAAACAGTCACGTGCCCAGGGCACTCATTGGCCGGGTTTCTGGCAAATGGAAGAGGGCCTGTGTGCGCATGCGCTTTAGGGAGTTCAAGTGGGGGCACCGCTAGGGGGCGGTGCTCCCTGACGACCCCTCCTCCCCTGAGCAGAGAGCGGCTCTCAGGAGAAGGAAGGACAGGCTGAGGGGACATGGATGCTGAGGAACCAGCCGTGGGCGGTGTGGTCGAAGAGGGGGAAGGCCAGGCCAGTCCGGGAGGCCCTGGCAGCCAAGATGGCCCTGGAGACCACGAGGGCCCCGGGAGAGGCGGCAGCGGGGAGCCGGGTGCTGTTCCCAGGGAAGCGCCACAGGCCGCCCAGGCTCTCGAGTCTCCTGTGGGGGGTGCAGCTGCCGAGCCAGCGCCCATGGCCAGGATGCCAAGACCAGTACCGCTCCAGTTGTATCCTTTCTGAGGAGAGCCAGGGGGGCCAGGGGGTCGGACCTAGGGTGGACACTGGGACAGGGAGGAGGGCTCAGCCTGGGGGAGGGGGTGAAGCTGAGGGGAGGGGCCGGCCCAGGTGGCTGAGGGGAAGGGTAATGGCGGGCAGTGGAGATGGCGGGGTAAGGCGGCCTGAGGGAGCAGGAAGGAGGGGGCATACGTGAGGGGACTAAGGCGGGTGAGAGTGGCCTGAGAGAAAGCAGCAAAGTCTGAATGGGATGGTGCCTTAACTGAATCTCCTCTAGCACCCTGCTGGTGCCCTTCAGTTCATCCATGGAGGCAGACATCGCCTGCCATTTGCTGGCCCCCCGTGGCCAACCTCAACCTGGGGCAGTTCACCAGGAGGTCACTATGTCCGGCACTCTTCTAACTATGTGAGTTCTAAAGAGGGTCTTGGTGGGGTACTGGAGGTGGGGCGGGCAGGTGTCAAGGGTGGGACTCTGGAGGGTCATTATAATATTGAATTGGAAATCTCCCAAAAGTCAGATCCAGCCCTGGCCAGTGAGTCTCAGTGGTTACAGCATGGGCGGGCACACTTGAGGGTGGAAGGTTCAATGCCTGCCCCCAGTAAGTTCATGGCCATTGTGTGACAGAATCAACTCATCCATGTGTTTCTCCTCTCACATTTATGGCATCTTTCCTTCTCTCTCTCTTTCCCTCTCCCTCTCTCTTTCTTTCTCTCTTATCTCTCTTCCCGCCACCTCCCTTTCACTTGCTCTGAAATAATCCTATCTAATAAAGAAGGATTTGCTAATTGACCCTCATGCTATCACAAAGATGGCGGCACCCACAGCCAATAAGGAGGGAATATTCTAATTGGCTGCCTACACTCAAAGATGGAGGCTCCCATAGCCAATAAAGAGGGAATATGCTAATTGACTGCCCTGCCCTCAAAAATCGCAATGCCCACAGCCACAAGATGGCAGTGCCCAGTCGCCTCACCCCGGCCAGGATGGCAGGCACGAGGCTGCCTCTGGAGTACCCCAGTCTCCTCAGTGCCCCAGCCACCCAGGGCCGGCCCAAGGTTCAGGCAAGCCTCAGATGGTGGCTGCCCAGGGTCGCCCGAGGCTCAGGTAAGCAGGGCCAGCTGAGGCTTGTGCTGCCAGCAGTGGCAGCAGCAGAGGTGTGATGAGGCATTGCCTTCCCCTGATCACTGGGTCTCCTCCTGCTCCTGAGGGATCCCGGACTTTGAGAAGGTAAAGACTGGACTGAGGGACAACACCCCTCCAGTGCATGAATTTTCATGCACCGGGACTCTAGTAATAAAGAAAAAGTCAGTTCTAGGGAGATACTCATGGTGAACTGGGCCTGTCACCACCTGAGGGGACACACAGAGCTAGGTGCAAAGTTATTGTGTTTTATTTCTTTTTCTTTTCCCCTCCTTTAGCCGACTGACTGCTGAAGACATTGACCAACTGCGACTTTCTATCTCCTCCTGTCTCCAGGAGCTTTTCCTGCTGATTCAAAACATGTGGCACACTATGCCCCCATTTTTTTTTATTAGCGCCAATAGAATAAATGAAAGCTAAGACTTAGAGTCCCTGTCGGTGCATGCTTCCCTGAGGCATTGAAACCCACAGGAGCTGCCACAGCATCATGGGGCCCAAGTGTTTATTGTACTAGCCCTTCGGTACTCTCATTTCTATTGTTTCCCCGTAGCTACAGGAGGGGGTTCTAATTGTTTGTCACAGCAGAAAATAAAAGTGAACTGTTACTGTTCTCTGAGTGAGTTTTGTTACCGGGGCCTCCACATTTATTTGGCTTTGTCCCTGGTTTGGAACTGAGGTGTGCAATTGGGTTACTCTAGTCAATTGAGGAGAAAGTAGGAAATGGAAAAAGATGAAAATGAATTGTGTCATGCCATTTAGCATTAACAGCTGTCAGTATTTTGGAACAATTTCTTGGATTTATAGTTGCTTTTATATATTGGATGCACAAAAATAACTTGCAATGTATAAGTTTTACAAGTTCAGGATTAAATTTTTCTGAACTACTTACATTTACCATATAATCTCTCCCACTTTCTAAGAAAAGCTAGAAATACATGTCATTGATGCGTAAGAGAAGTACAATAATATTTTTGGTTAATATTTAGTGTTTTGGTTTTCCTTCTGGTGTAAATATTAATTCGATGGAATTATTAAATATGATTCTGCATGGATGGTTATTTCCTCAAGATAGATTCTAGAAGGCATATTTACTGAGTTAAAATTTTTTGTTTACTTCTTAAGGCTGTTCACCTACAGTACAGCATTGCTATCAAAAAGTGTGCCCTCTGCCTTAGCTGGTTTGGCTCAGTGGATAGAATATGTGCCTGCAGTCTGAAGGGTCCCAGGTTTGATTCTGGTAAAGGGCACATGCCCATGGGTAGACTTGATTCCCTGTTTGGGGCATGCAGCAGCCAATCAATGATTCTTTCTCATCATTGATGTTTCTATCAGTCTCTCTTTTCCCTTCCTCTCTAAAATCAATAAAATATATTTTTTAAATATATAGAGGTTAATTGTTTGATATTAGTGTTTACAAATGTGTAGGGTAAGAGATGATGCCATCCTTGACTTAGGTGGGCCAGGGAGGGTGGCTAGGACACATTTAGGGGTTTGATTTGATGGGAGGTGAGATGAGCGACTGAGAGGCTGTGAAAATCACTGTGACTGAGACAGTAGTTGGCAAACACATTAGTCAACACAGCCAAATATCAACAGTACAATGATTGCAATTTCTTTTGAGAGCCAAATTTTTTAAACTTAAACTATATAGGCAGGTACATTGTTATTACCTTCATTAGGGTACTCCTATGCTGGCCTTGGCTAAAAACGTCCTAAATCTGATTGAGGTATATTCGCTGAGGTCAACCCCTTCCAACTCTCCCATCCACACTCGTCTTATATACTTGTTTCGTCCATCTCCTTTCGTTCATCCTCTCTATATGTCCAAACCATCTCAACATACCTTTCTCAATCCTTGACACTACATCTTTTCTCACTCCATAATGTTCCCTAAAATTAACTTAATAAACTTTACTTAAAGTTTTAAGTCTTATTTAAACTATAGGTACGTTGAATAAAACTTGATATCATACTTAAATAACGATATTATCTATTGATAAAATTAAATTCCTTACAATTTACCTTACAATATCCATAAAATTAAATCATGACAATGACTGACAAACACTAATGTGAACAATGGCCTTGCATCTCCTTGGAAAGCTGGGTAAGTCAGGTTTGTATGTTGTTGTTTTTAATTTTAGGCACGATTCCAGGTTCTCATCAATAAGACGATTTCTCATTTTACTCTTGATAAGGTTCATGCTTGAAAATGATTGTTCGCAGAAATATGTAGACCCGAATAAGGAAAGAACAGCAAACTCTAGTTTTTTCAGTTGATTATATGAGTCAGGAATACTATTCCAGGTGTTAAAAATCAACATATCTTCCTTCTCCAGGTCTTTCAAAGCAGACCACTTGTGCTGTGAACTAAGTTCACATTTGTTTTTCTCCAATATTTCTATATCAGCACAAAGACGTTCAAATTTCGAGCTCCACAATTCTTTGTTTTTTAAATCCAGCAGTTGCATTTCCAACCTGCCAATGTCAATATTAAAGGGAGAAAATTTTAATTTTCTTACAGTAGCATTGAGGTTTTTTAACAAAGGCTAACATCGCTTTGCTGTTTCTTAATTCCTGAAACCTGTTGAGAAAAGCTTCCCTCGTATTTAAAAGTGTTGTTTTGAAATAGCAAATGTTATTATCAGAATTATTTTCTTGGTGATGTTTCAACAGGCTTAGAAAGTGAATCAAAGCTTCTCTTTCAAAATCTTGAGCAAAAAGAGATAATTTGTTTTTGAATGAAATAACTTCTTCTAAGAGCAAAAAAATTGTGTTTCCTTTCCCCTGTAGTTTACAATTAAGATGATTTAGATGAGATGTAACGTCTACCATGAAATAAAATTTTTGGATCCACTGATCGTTCATTAGTTCTGGATAGTGAACACCCTTCTCAAGGAGAAATGCTTTAATTTCTGTTAATAAGGAAGCGAAATGTTTCAAAACGTTTCTTCTTGATAACCAACATACTTTGTTATGTAGCAGAAGATCGGCATACTCTCCATTTCTACTAAAATTTCTTTAAATTGGCGATGATTAAGAGCTTTAGCTATAATGGAGTTGATAATGCTAATCACCAATTCCATAACTTTGCAAATTTCTTCTGGAAATGTCTGCGCACAAAGCGCTTCTTGATGAATGATGCAATGGTAAGTAAGTATCTCGTGATTAATTTTTTCTTTCAAAATAGCAACAAACCCGTTTCTTACGCCGGTTATACTTTTCGCCCCATCTGTTGAAATTGAGACAATTTTATCGAGTGGAATATGATGTTTTTCAAGGCACTCAATTACAGCATTTGCTATATCCTCTCCATGTGTGTGACCTTTGAGTGGCAATAATCCTAAAAGTTCTTCTTTAGGACCTGTAGATGAAATAAATCGTACAAAAAGTGAAACTTGCGCTGTATCATTTATGTCACAAGACTCATCAACTGCTATTGATAAAGCTGAAACCAATTTAAGATTTTCGACTTGCTGGTTGGTTATATTCAAAGACATTTTGACTGTTCTGTCTTTCACTGTTTTAGCAGAAAAAGGAACTCTTTAATTTTTTTTTTTTAGAATATCTGTTTTGTTCTTAAAATCCCGAAATAGCTCTTTGGATGCATTTATAAAACAACTTTTTATGTACTCACCATCTGTATATGGTTTTCCTCTCTTAGCAGTCTCTTGACTAACCACAAAACTTGCAATATTAGCATTGTTGGAAGATTGCATCCAGTAATTAAATACAGAACTTGATTTTTCTTGATTCTTCTGAAGTTCCTCAACTGCTTTCTTCCTTGCATCACCGACAGGATATTTAGTACTAAATGACACGTGTTTAGTTGTAGTGTCTCTCCAAATTTGATATCTTGTTATGCACCAATTTTTCCTGACAAATAATACAGGTCAGAAGCCCATTTAAGTTTTGAATAAACGCAAAAGTCTCGGTCCATTCAACTTTAAATTCACGGTTTCCGACTTCCGTTTTTCTTTGCTTCTTCTTTGTAGCCATGTCAAACAGGGCACCTAAAAAAAAGTTTCATTTTATAATAATAAAGCCACCAACACAAAATAATTACAATTCTTAAATTGATGACAAAAATACCTGTAGGATTTGCAGCTGGTTGGAAAAATACAGGTAACTTTATGCTCCCAGAAGGTACTTTTGTCACCCGCGCGCGAATTGCGGACGCGACTAGCACTAACCACTGAACAATGAGACTGCTGACTGACTGGCTCACTCAACTCATGCATGAATCACGTGCGCCTCCCCCGCGCTGTGTACCCGCAGCCCGCCTGTGCCGCCCAACCAACCGACACCCCACTTCTTCTAACGCCACTTCTTCAAAATAGACTCGCCCAGGCCGAAAACCGACTTCTGCGCATGGGCCACAAAGTTTCAATCGCACTGTACGAGCGTGTCCGCACGTGGTATTTTGTAGAAGAGCCACACTCAAGGGGCCAAAGAGCCATGTGGCTCGTGAGCCACGGTTTGCCGACCATTGGACTAAGACAGTAAATGAAAGAGACGAAACATTTGTGTTGTGGAGCAAATGCGAGTGATCGACCACTGGAGACCAGACCAAATTAAAATTTAGGGAGCCTTTATTAGCCGGCCAGCCGGCCGGCCAGCCAACCAGCGACTACTCTGGCTTTCTCCATGCAGGGAGTCCAGAGAGCAGCAGCGACCCTTATTGGAGGACCACTTTTAAGCCCATTAACCACATCCTGTTTTTGCAGAACAAGTAACCCAAGACAAAACAGTTTTTCCCAATCAACATCAGAGTCGTGCCATTGATGACCATGTTATTCACAAGGTCATCCTGTTCTTCAGAAAGCTGACAGTGTTCTATGAAAGAAGGCCTATGTGCTGGGAAGGGGCCATGAGACCCTATCTCAAGGCCTGGCCTGGTGTCAGCACTGACAACTCTATCTGGGGCATAGTCCACGGCCTCTTGGAAGCATGCTCAAAAATTCCCATTCTCCAACAATTTGGAGGTAGGGAAAATAGGAGGTCATTTGGAGGCTAGTTGGGATCCAGGTGCCTTCAGGACATGCAATTTCGAGGGGCTATGCTGATATGAAGATACTCAACAGGAAAGGTGTTGAGTATCTTGCAACTGGTACAAGGATCCTTGTTGATTTAACCATCACTTTCCTTAAATTTATACACCCTGGCCTGACACCTCTTAGGCTTAGTTATAACATATTATGCCCAGTGCATTTTTAAATATGTTTACTGCATTCTGAACAAGTCTTCTGTGATTCAGAAACGTGAAGGTCTTAACTGCTGTGCAGACAGAAGTGTTCAGGCTAGACCTGTTGCTATGAACACAAGAGGCTGGATGTGCTGAGCGCCTCCTGAGTATGTAGCTGCGTGTGCATGTGCTTCTTGCTCATGCACACAGGTGCACATGTACTTGGAAGGATTAGAAGAGCAAAATATTACCTTGTGTCACCCTGATGAAATGCTGATGATAGCAAACATGCAGTTGCCTCTACTTTTTAATTTTTTTTTTCTAGAAGCTGCTCTACTTGGGTATTTTTTCCTACCTTGTCTTCTAGCTCACTGATGCGGTCCTCTGCTTCTTCTAGTCTACTCTTGATGCTTTTTATTGAGTTCCTTACAGCAGCTATGTCATTTTTCATTTCTTCTTGGTTCTTCTTCATTTCCTCTTGGTTCTTACACATATTGTTGAATTTGTCTTCCATTCTTTTCAGCCACCTTATGACCATTTCTCTGAATTCTTTCTCTGGCAGGTTGCTTGCCTCCATTTTGTTTACTTCCTTTTCTGGTGATGCCTGCTTTTCTTTCATATGCAGGGTGTTTCTTTGTATCTCCATGGTCTCTCTTCTCAGGGTGTCTGGTTATGTAGTTCTCTCTCTCCTTTCCATGGTGGAGTGTAGAGCTCCTCTGAATCTGCATGTTTGTGCCAATTGGGGACCAGTGTTCTGGGGTTCGCATCTACTCAGTGGGTGCCACAGTTGTAGATTTTCAGGCTCCCGATAACATCCACTTTCCCCTTCAAGATGGCGCGGTCTCCGCGTCCGAGCTGGTTGCTCCGGGAGAGAACCCAGCAACAGTGGTGGCTGCCAGGTCAGGGGAGCCCTGTCCAGCAGTCCCCCACAGTCTCCTGGAGTATAGCTGTCCCTCAACTCACCAACAAACACTCCATGTGCGACCCTCAGCTGTTCTTTCTATCTGCTCCGGGACAAGGCTCAGGACACGTCTGTCTATTCCACCGCCATTTTTTCTGCAGTTGCCTCTAGAGCAGTGGTTCTCAACCTTTCTAATGCCGCAACCCTTTAATACAGTTCCTCATATTGTGGTGACCCCCAACCATAAAATTATTTTCTTTGCTACTTCATAACTGTAATTTTGCTACTGTTAATGAATCATAATGTAAATATCTGTGTTTTCCAATGGTCTTAGGCGACCCTGCTAGCGGTTATCAACCTGTGGGTCATGACCCACAGGTTAAGAACCGCTGCTGTAGAGCCTAAGACCATTGGAAAACACAGATATTTACATTACAATTCATAACAGTAGCAAAATTACAGTTATGAAGTAGCAAAGAAAATAATTTTATGGTTGGGGGTCACCACAACATGAGGAACTGTATTAAAGGGTTGCGGCATTAGAAATGGTGAGAACCACTGCTCTAGAGGAATAAGTGTCCATTCCTATGGGGATTATGTGTTGAGTTTAGAAAGGATTGCTCTTGGGAAGCAGCTCAAAGTCATGAGGACAGCAGAGCTGTGCCACACGGGCCCCACAGTCATTAGGCTGGGTCCCCAGGCTCCGTGACTTCAGGGACTTCATCACAGTCCTCCTACCTGCATCAGGAGAAGGGGACAAGTACAAGCACTTTCAAGGGAAAGACAGGCCCCCAGTGAACAGACGAGGATAATTCAAACTTCAGCAAAGTAGTTCACTTGGGATCTAATTCTAAGGTTCTCTGAACAACAGTTGCTGAATAACTCTATTAATTTTCCTGTTTATTAATGTAATTGATGCCTACTGTGAAAAATAGAAAAACATGGCCAAGTTTGGAAAAAAATAATTACCCATCATCTCCCTACTAAAGATCACCACACTGAAAATGTTGCTGCATTTCAAGATGAAATGAAGATATTCATGTTTACTGTATAGAACACTGACTGGAACAAGGTAAAAACTCAAAGAATGTAATTGCTTATTTTTTAAATAGCCATCTCAGAAATTATTCCTACTAATTTTTAGAATGAGAGGGAGAGACAGCGAAAGAGAGAGAGAGAGAGAGAGAGAGAGAGAGAGAGAGAGAGAGAAAGAGAAAGAAACATAGATGTGAGGGATAAACATGAATCGGTTGCCTCCCGAAGGGCCTGACTGGGAGTGAAACCCACAACCTAGGATGTGCCCACACAGGGAATTAAACCTGCAACCTTTTGATGTACAGAATGATGCTCCAAACACCTGAGCCACCAACCAGGGTCATGTTATTCATTACAATTATTCTATTAAGCTTAGGAAAGTATTTAGTTAGTAGGCTTATGAAAGTCTTTTCCTACCCCAAAACCAAAGTTCATCTTAATTATCTTCTGGTATTTTCACTTTGATTTTTTTATTTGTATGATACATAAATTCCTACTCAATAACAATTCTGATCTCATGCAAATACGTAGCATAAATGGAAATGCATTCCTTCACACACTTACGCCCCCCACCCCCACCAACAGTGTCTCAGTGAGATATGTACCAACAGCTTATGACCCAGTGCTCATTTGGCCCACCTTTTTCATTCCCTAACAGTGTGGGGTGCAGAGCCCCCAGAACAAATAATTGCCCATGAAAGCAGCTGGATGTGGGGAGGCCTCCCCTTCCCCCTCATCCCTTCCCCCTCTTCCATCCCCCAAAGACAAGCAGAGGTGGAGCAGGAGCCGGCTTTGGGAAATGGCCTTTCCATTGTTAGACTTCCAGGATTGTTTTTTTATTAGCAGAAAGGGATGTCACCGCTGATCCCCCACCACACCCCTCCCTCCACCTGGTCTCGGGTGAGGGGAAAGTCACGTCAGAATCCCCGCAGCTGTCCTGGGCTTAGATGTGACACAGACCGGGGTCCAGTAAAGCTGCTCCATGGAAGCCTTGACCTGTGGGAGGTGCATCAGCCTTAAGCTCACAGGTGGGCGCCCACTCCCTGATCCCTTCCCGGCTGGCGCCCCCCTCACATGCCTGCAGGTGTGCCAGCCAGGTGAGCAGCCCCCAGCCCTGGGACAGACACCACATCCACCCACTCCCACGATTGTGGGCAGAGCAGCAGCGTGGGCACTGACACACGTGTCCAGGCATTGCCCTAGCCCTGCCCACCTCTCCCTGTACCTTTCCTGGGGAATAGACCCCCTTCCCAGAGACAGAAGTACACTCGCCCTAGCAGATCAGCAGACACAGGGTTTCCTCCCACTTGAGGGCCCAGGCATCTCTGACACCTCCAGCCTTCCTCCCCACCCCCAGCACACCCACCCACCCACGCCCAAAATGGCAAGACTTTGCTTCTACATGAGGGCGAGCCCCATGAGGGCTGAGCCAGCAGAGGGCAGAGGTGCGGGGAGATGTCCCAGGGGCGGTGCTCCCGCTCCTTTTGTGCTTCTGTCCAACGAGCTGGTCCCTCCTGAGCAGCGGGCCCCAGCCCCCCCCCCCCCCCCCCCGAGCCTGAGGTCTGAGACAGGGCAGGGTGCGTGCCGGGCAGAGGCAGTGGGGCTGGCAGCTCCCCTCCCCCAGGATGGCGGCAGCACTAAGTGACGGTGCCCGGGGTGAGCCATGGTGCTGCAGGAGCAAGGCCCATCCATCCCTGCTCCTCCAGGGTCTGAGCTGGGGGTACACGCGGGCAGGGCGGGCAGGGCCCAGGCGAGACTCCCAGGGACTGGCCCAGAGGCGCCTGGCCACTGAGACCAATGACAGGGACCCACAGCAGCACGCTGCTCCCCCGAGAGGGTAGCTGGGCTGGGACCCCCACAGGCTCCGAGGCTCCCCACCAGCATGTTGCTGGGCAGACTTGGCGGGAAACAGTCGCGTGCCCAGGGCACTGATTGGCCAGGTTTCTGGCAAATGGAAGTGGGCCTGTGTGCGCATGCGCTTTGAGGAATTCAAGTGGGGGCACCCGCTAGGGGGCGGTGCTCCCTGACGACCCCTCCTCCCCTGAGCAGAGAGCGGCTCTCAGGAGAAGGAAGGACAGGCTGAGGGGACATGGATGCTGAGGAACCAGCCGTGGGCGGTGTGGCCGAAGATGGGGAAGGCCAGGCCAGTCCGGGAGGGCCTGGCAGCCAAGATGGCCCTGGAGAACACGAGGGCCCCGGGAGAGGCGGCAGCGGGGAGCCCGGTGCTGTTCCCAGGGAAGCGCCACAGGCCGCCCAGGCTCTCGAGTCTCCTGTGGGGGGTGCGGCTGCCGAGCCAGCGCCCATGGCCAGGATGCCAAGACCAGCACCGCTCCAGTTGTATCCTTTCTGAGGAGAAGCCCGGGGGCCGGGGGGTCGGACCTAGGCTGGACACTGGGACAGGGAGGAGGGCTCAGCCTGGGGGAAGGGGGTGAAGCTGAGGGGAGGGGCCGGCCCGGGTGGCTGAGGGGAAGGGTAATGGCGGGATGTAAAGATGGCGGCGGGAGAAGCGGCATGGGGGACCAGGAAGGAGGGGGCATACGTGAGGGGACTAAGGCGGGTGAGAGTGGCCTGAGAGAAAGCAGCAAAGTCTGAATGGGATGGTGCCTTAACTGGATCTCCTCTAGCACCCTGCTGGTGCCCTTCAGATCATCCATGGAGGCAGACATCGCCTGCCATTTGCTGGCCCCCCGTGGCCAACCTCAACCTGGGAGAGTTCACCAGGAGGTCACTATGTCCAGCACTCTTCTAACTATGTGAGTTCTAAAGAGGGTCTTGGTCGGGGACTGGAGGTGGGGCGGGCAGGTGTCAAGGGTGGGACTCTGGAGGGTCATTATAATATTGAATTGTAGATCTACCAAAAGTCAGATCCAGCGCTGGCCAGGGAAGCGCAGTGGTTAGAGCATGGGCGGGCACACTGGAGGGTGGAAGGTTCAACACCTGCCCCCCAGTCACTTGATGTCCAGTGTGTGAGAGAAGCAACTCACCCATGTGTTTCTACTCTCACATTTATGTCTTCTTTCCTTCTCTCTCTTTCTCTCCCTCTCCCTCTCTCTTCCTCCCTCTCTCTTTTTCTCTCTCTTGTCTCTCTTCCTCCCACCTCCCTTTCACTCACTCTGAAATAATCCTATCTAATAAAGAGGGATTTGCTAATTGACCCTCAAGCCATCACAAAGATGGCAGCACCCACAGCCAATTAGGAGGGAATATGCTAATTGGCTGCCCCACACTCAAAGATGGCAATTCCCACAGCCAATAAGGAGGGAATATGCTAATTGACTGCCCTGCCCTCAAAGATCGCAATGCCCACAGCCACAAGATGGCAGTGCCCAGTCCCTTCATCCCAGCTAGGATGGCAGGAAGGAGGCTGCCTCTGGAGTCCCCCAGTCCCCTCAGTGCCCTAGCCACCCAGGGCCGGCCCAACGTGCAGGCAAGCCTCAGATGGTGGCTGCCCAGGGTCACCCGAGGCTCAGGTAACCAGGGCCAGCCAAGGCTTGTGCTGCCAGCAGTGGCAGCAGCAGAGGTGTGATGAAGCATTGCCTTCCCCTGATCACTGGGTCTCCTCCTGCCCTTGAGGGCTCCCAGACTTTGAGAAGGTACAGACCGGACTGAGGGACAACCCCCCTCCAGTGCATGAATTTTCATGCACCAGGACTCTAGTGATAAAGAAAAAGTCAGTTCTAGGGAGGTACTCATGGTGAACTAGGCCTGTCACCACCTGAGGGGACACCCAGAGCTAGGTGCAAAGTTATTGTGTTTTATTTCTTTTTCTTTTTCCCTCATTTAGCCGACTGACCGCTGAAGACATTGACCAACTGCGACTTTCTATCTCCTCCTGTCTCCAGGAGCTTTTCCTGCTGATTCAAAACATGTGGCACACTATGCCCCCATTTTTTTTTATTAACCCCAAGACAGTAAATGGGAGCTAAGGCTTAGAGTCCCTATCAGTGCATGCTTCCCTGAGGCATGGAACCCACAGGAGCTGCCACAGCATCATAGGGGCCCAAGTGTTTACTTGTACTAGCCCTTCGGTACTCTCAATTCTTTTGTTTCCCCGTAGCTACAGGAGGGGGTTCTAATTGTTTGTCACAGCAGAAAATAAAAGTGAACTGTTACTGTTCTCTGAGTGAGTTTTGTTACCGGAGCCTCCACATTTATTTGACTTTGTCCCTGGTTTGGAACTGAGGTGTGCAATGGGTTACTCTAGTCAATTGAGGAGAAAGTATGAAATACAAGAAAATGAAAATGAATTGTATCATGCCATTCAGCATTAACAGCTGTCAGTATTTTGGAACAATTTTTTAAATTTATAGTTGCTTTTATGTATTTGATGTACAAAAATAACTTGCAATGTATAAGTTTTGTAAGTTCAGGATTAAATTTTAGTGAACTACTTACATTTACCATATAATCTCTCCCACTTTCTAAGAAAACTTTAAATACATGTCATTGATGCATAAGAGAAGTACAATAATATACTTGCTTAACATTTAGTGTTTTGGTTTTCCTTCTGGTATAAATAATAATTCAGTGGAATTCTTCAATATGATTTTGCATGGGTGGTTATTTCCTCAAGATAGATTCCAGAACGCATATTTACTGAGTTAAAAATTTTTGTTTTCTTTTTAAGGCTGTTCATCTACAGTACAGCATTGCTATCAAAAAGTGTGCCCTCTGCCTTAGCTGGTTTGGCTCAGTGAATAGAATATGTGCCTGCAGTCTGAAGGGTCCCAGGTTTGATTCTGGAAAAGGGCACATGCCCATGGGTAGACTTGATTCCGTGTTTGGGGCGTGCAGAAGGCAGCCAATCAATGATTCTTTCTTATCATTGATGTTTCTATCAGTCTCTCCTTTCCCTTCCTCTCTAAAATCAATAAAATATATATTTTAAATATATAGAGGTTACATTGATATTAGTGTTTACAAATGTGTAGGGTAAGAGATGATGCCATCCTGGACTTAGGTGTGACAGGGAGGGTGGCTAGGACACATTTAGGGGTTTGATTAGATGGGAAGTGAGATGAGCGACTGAGAGGCTGTGAAAATCACTGTGACTGAGACAGTAAATGAAAGAGGGGAACATTTGGAAGCAGGGAAAATAGGAGGTCATTTGGGGGCTAGTTGGGATCCAGGTGCCTTCAGGACATGCAAGTTCGGGTGGCTATGCTGATTTGAAGATACTCAACAGGAAAGGTGTTGGGTATCTTGCAACTGGTACTGGATCCTTGTTGATTTAACCATCACTTTCCTTGAATTTATATTCCCTGGCCTTGACACCTCTTAGGCTTAGCCATTACATATTATGCCCAGTGCGTTTTTAAATATATTTAGTACACTCCGAAAAAGTCTTCTTTGATTCATAAATGCAAAACCCTTAACCGCTGGGCAGACAGCGGGTTTAAGCTAGACCTGGCGCCGTGGACACAAGGGACTGGATGTGCTGAGCACCTCCTGAGTATGTAGCTGCGTGTGCATGTGTTTCTTGCTAATGAAGACAGGTGCACGTGTACTGGAGTACTTGGAAGGATTAGAAGAGCAAAATATTACCTTGTGTCATCCTGATGAAATGATGATGACAGCAAATTTGCAGTTGTCTCTAGAGGAATAACTGTCCATGTCACATGGGGATTGTGTGTGGAGTTTAGAAAGGATTGCTCTTGGGAAGCAGCTCAAAGTCATGAGGACAGCAGGGCGGTGCCACACGGGCCCCACAGTCATTAGGCTGGGTCCCCAGGCTCCGTGACTTTAGGGACTTCATCACAGTCCTCCTACCTGCATCAGGAGAAGGGGCCAAGTACACGCACTTTTAAGGGAAAGATGGGCCCCCAGTGAACAGACGAGGATAATTCAAACTTCAGCAAAGTAGTTCACTTGGGAATAATTGGAAGGTTCTCTGAACAACAGTTGCTGCATAACTCTATTAATTTTTCTGTGTTTACAAATGAGATTGATTCCCACTGTCAAAAATAGAAAAACATGGCCAAGTATGGGGGGAAAAAATAAGTACCCATCATCTCCCTACTAAAGATCACCATAATGAAACGGTGCTAAATGTCAGGATGAAATGAGGTCATTCATGTTTAGTGTTTAGAACAGTGACTGGAACAAGGTAATCACTCAAAGCATGTACTTGCTTCTTTTTTAAATACTCATCTGGAAGTTGTTCCTATTAATTTTTACAAGAAGATGAAGAGAGAAACAGAGGAACATCGATGTGACACAGAAACATGGATTGGTTCCCTCCCAAAGGGCCTGACTGGGAGTCAAACCCACCACCTAGGATGTGCGCACACAGGGAATTGAACCCTCAACCTTTTGATGTACAGGAAGGCCCTCTAACACCTGAGCCACACGGCCAGGGTCATGTTATTGATTATTGTTTTTCCATTAGGCTTAGGAAAGTCTTTACTTAGTAGACTTAGGAAAGTCTTTCCCGTTCCTAAAACCAAAGTGCATCTAAATTTCCTCTTGGTATTTACACTTTGATTTAGTTGTGTGTATGATACATAAACACCTGCTCATTATAACAATTTCTACCTTATACAAATAAGTAGCATAAATGGAAATGCATTTCTTCACAAGCCTCTGTCCTGTGACTCAGTGAGATATGTAACAACAGCTAATGACCTCAGTGCTCATCTGTCCCATCTATTTCATTCATTGAACATTCACTTGCACCTCAGAAGTGTCCCTCAAAGGATTCATCCCGTGAGTCTTGGCTGCATCAGCAGAGACCTGTGTCCAGATGCACACTCACCTGCACTCCCAGGCGCCCCTATGCACAGGCTGTGTGGAGGCAGGAGAAGGGGGGTGTGCAGGGAGAAGGTGGGGAGCACGTGCACTGGGTACAGAGGTGTCCACCCCAGCAGGGTGACGTCAGGGGGCATGAGGGCACAGGGGCCCAGAGTGTCAGCAGGAAGAGGCAGCCTGCAGGTGATGGTGAGCAGGCAGACTCCAGAGATAAGTAGACAGCACAGGAAGGAGCTCATTAGCCGGCCAAAGCAGAGCCCTTCATGTGTCACTGTCCAGCCTGCTTCTCCCTCCTTGGCCCCATGTCAGCCTGACCCAGTGATGCCAGTCCCTGGGGTCCTCCCTGTGACCACCCGTGTGCACCCTCCACATCCAGTCCTTCCTGGACTCTGTGGCTTTGACCTGCTGACAGCTACTTCCTGTGTTTTCTCTGGAATCCCGTCATCCACCTGCCCGGCTTGCTGTGTTCCTCTGGGATTCTGGGATCCTTTCTCCCCAAGGAAGGCAGCTCCCTGGGAAAAGGCTTTCTGCAGGCTCCCTCCCTGCTGTGTTATTCCCAGTTCCCGGGACAGTGTGGGGTGCAGAGCCCCCAGAACAAATACCTACCCATGGAAGCAGCTGGGTGTGGGAGGCCTCCCCTGTACCCTCCGTCCCTTCCCACTCTTCCATCCCCCAAGACAAGCAGAGGTGGAGCGGGAGCCGGCTTTGGGAAATGGCATGTCTATGGTTACCTTTTCAGAAGCTTTTTAGCAGAATAAGGATGTCCCCACTGCCCCTCCCCTCCCCACCCCGCCCCTCCCTCCACCTGGTCCCGGGTGTGGGGAAAGTCACTTCAGAATCCCCGCAGCTGTCCTGGGCTTAGATGTGACACAGACCCGGGTCCAGTAAAGCTGCTCCATGGAAGCCTTGACCTGTGGGAGGTGCATCAGCCTTAAGCTCACAGGTGGGCGCCCACTCCCTGATCCCTTCCCGGCTGGCGCCCCCCTCACATGCCTGCAGGTGTGCCAGCCAGGTGAGCAGCCCCCAGCCCTGGGACAGACACCACATCCACCCACTCCCACGATTGTGGGCAGAGCAGCAGCGTGGGCACTGACACACGTGTCCAGGCATTGCCCTAGCCCTGCCCACCTCTCGCTGTACGTTTCCTGGGGAATAGACCCCCTTCCCAGACACAGAAGTAAACTTGTCCCAGGCCATTCTGGGAGGCCCTGGCAGCCAAGATGGCCCTGGAGACCACGAGGGCCCCGGGAGAGGCGGCAGCGGGGAGCCCGGTGCTGTTCCCAGGGAAGCGCCACAGGCCGCCCGGGCTCTCGAGTCTCCCGTGGGAGGTGCGGCTGCCGAGCCAGCGCCCATGGCCAGGATGACAAGACCAGTACCGCTCCAGTTGTATCCTTTTTGAGGAGAGCCCGGGGGGCCAGGGGGTCGGACCTAGGGTGGACCTGGGACAGGGAGGAGGTGTCAGCCTGGGGGAGGGGGTGAAGCTGAGGGGAGGGGCCGGCCCGGGGGGCTGAGGGGAAGGGTAATGGCGGGCAGTGGAGGTGGTGGGGGAAGGCGGCCTGAAGGACCAGGAAGGAGGGGGCATACGTGAGGGGACTAAGAAGGGTGAGAGTGGCCTGAGAGGAAGCAGCAAAGTCTGAATGGGATGGTGCCTTAACTGAATAGAGTAAATAGGGGCTAAGGCTTAGAGTCCCTGTCGGTGCATGCTTCCCTGAGGCATGGGACCCCCAGGAGCTGCCACAGCATCATGGGCCCAAGTGTTTATTGTACTAGCCCTTCGGTACGCTCATTTCTGTTGTTTCCCCGTAGCTACAGGAGGGGGTTCTCATTGTTTGTCACAGCAGAAAATAAAAGTGAACTGTTACTCTTCTCTGAGTGAGTTTTGTTACTGGAGCTCCATATTTATTTAAGTTTTCCCGTGGTATGAAACTGAGGTGTGTAATTCGGTTACTCTAGTCCAGTGGTCGGCAAACCATGGCTCATGAGCCACATGCTTTTCCTGAGCTCCGGTTTGCCGCTCTGTTGACTAATGAGTTTGCTGACCACTGTCATATACTACCCTTTACCTCTTTGCACACAATATGCCAAATTTCCTAATATTCACAGCTTCCAACTACACGGTAACATTTAGTCTAGCCGGTCGTAGGCAAACTCATTCATCAACAGAGCGGCAAACTGTGTCTGGCGAGCTGCATATGGCTCACGAGCCACGGTTTGCTGACAACTGGTCTAGTCAATTGAGGACAATGTAGGAAATGGAAGAAAATGAAAATGAATTATGTCATGCCATTCAGCATTAACAGTTGTCAGTATTTTGGAACAATTTTTTTGATTTATAGTTGCATTTTAATATGGGATGCACAAAAATAACATGCAATGTATAAGTTTTACAAGTTGAGGATGAAATTTTTCTGAACTACTTCTATTTAACATATAATGTCTCTCACTTTCTAAGAAAAACTTTAAATACATGACACTGGATGTATAAAAGAAGTGCAATAAAATATTTGCTTAGCATTTAGTGTTTCTGTTTACTTCTGGTATCCTAATAAAATGGAATATGCTAATTGACAGTCACTTTATGACAAAGATGGAGGGGCCCACAGCCACTAAGGAGGGAATATGCAAATTAACGTGACAAAGATGGCAGGGGATGACCAAGAGCGAAGGTGGGAGGGGGCTCCTGGCCCCTGAACTAAGGTGGGAAGTGGTGGCCAGAGCGAAGCCCCAGGTCCTGGGTGCCAGAGGGATTTCAGTTCCGGCAGCCAGGGGCAGGAAGTCCTATTCTTGAGCGAATCTTCATGCATCGGGCCTCTAGTAAATAATAAATCAATGGAATTCTTCAATATAATTTTGTATGGATGGTTATTTCCTCAAAAAAAAAATTACAGCAGTTGAAGAAGGCTGCCGTCAGGAAGGCACACTGCAAGATATTGTGTGAGTGAGAGAATGAATGTGTGTGGTTTTACGGGGAGTGTATATTTGTGGGTGAGGGACAGCTATACTCCAAGGGACTCTTGGGGATTGCCAGAGAGGTTCCCCTGAATGGTCAGCCTCCACTGCTGCTGAAATCCCTCCCGGAGCAACCAGCTCTGACACGGAGTCTGCACCATCTTGAAGGGGACAGTGGATGTTATCAGAAGCCCTAAAATCCCGGGACTCTACAACAATACCCAAGGAAAAGCTGCGAACCCAGGAACACTGGTGCCCAAGCAGCACGAACACGCAGATTTGGAGGAGCTCTGGACCTCCTCATGGAAAGGTCAGATTTCCCCTAGGATAGGGTGAGGTCTGTGATCCAGGCAGAACAGAGAAACGCGCACAACGGGAGTTAGAGGACCTGGGGAAGTCTGCAACAAAAATAAAATCCGCAGCCTTTGGGGCTAGCGAGAACCACGAATGTGGAAGGGGGTCCACAGGGCTGCTAACAGAAGGGAACTCTAAAAAGCAACCCATAGCTGAACTCAGCACAAAAGGGCAGCCTAAAAAATTAACAGTGTGCTGGCTGCTTACACCGAAGGGGAAAAAAGACTGCACAGATGTGCGCGCAGCTCCGGAGTTCTCGCACTTACTCTGGCTCTTTTTTCTTCCTTCCTTCCTTCCTTCCTTCCTTCCTTCCTTCCTTCCTTCCTTCCTTCCTTCCTTCCTTCCTTTCTTTCTTTCTTTCTTTCTTTCTTTCTTTCTTTCTTTCTTTCTTTCTTTCTTCTTTCTCTTTCTTTCTTTCTTTCTTTCTTTTTCTTTTTCTTTCCTTCCTTCCTTCCTTCCTTCCTTCCTTCCTTCCTTCCTTCCTTCCTTCCTTCCTTCCTTCTTTCTTTCTTTCTTTCTTCTTTCTTTCTTTCTTCTTTCTTTCTTTTCCTTTTAAATCCTTGCTTTTGATTACTAAGCCCAATATATAGGATCACCCAATTGGGGACACTCTAAGAGACTGCAGGGGAAAGTTGTTTTTGTGGAACCTGGGGATCAAGCGGGGAATAACGATCAGAGAACCAGTTCTGGGGCAGCCCATTCCTCCAAACCAGTATTAAATGCAACAGGGAAAACAAAATCTAAGCACTAGCTAGAGAGGATTTATAGACCTGGAGGTCAATCCAGAAACACTGCCACCCAGGGGTTGAATCACAAATTGACTCTTGTGTAAACACAAATAAAGGGGTATAAGAAACAAAGAAGTACTGCCTGCTTGAAAATCAGTACTGTGGCTTACAACACTGAGGAGCAGTGGAAGGCAGGGAACTTTAATACGGTCCTTACTAGGAAATAGGCATGCCACACAGAAGAGTAGAGGATGTGAATGACCTTCACTACTGCACTTTTTTTTTCATCTTTTACTTACAAAACTAATTTTTTTCTTTTTACCTTTTAAATTTTTACATTTTTATTTCTAATCAGTATTATTACTACTACTATTTTACCTTTTTTAAGTGTCATTTTATTTTCTCTGTATTTTATTTTGGGATTAGTTTTCTACATTCTATTTTCATCTTTCCTTTAGCATCATTTTATTCTATCTCAACTTTACCTTTATGCCAACACTCTCTTCCTCACTTTTCCCCTTTTGTTGTCCTGTTTCTCTTACCCTATTCCTGCTTTAGATTTCTTTATTCCTTCTTTTTACCCCCTGTTAAAATTTCACCCTACTTATATATCTAATTTCCAATCCCCTGCTCTAACTTCATACACACCTCTATCTTCTCTTTCTTCACTGTCCAAATTTTTTCTCTGTGTGTCCTTTTGTTGCTCTTTGCTTGTTTGTTGATTATATTGGTGTGTGTTTTTTATGCTTGTGAGACTGTTTTGCTTTTGCTTTTTGTTTTGTTTGGGTTTTTTTTGCTTCTGTTTTCCCTGGCCTCGCTTGATATTAGTTGTTGTTTGTAGTTTGCATTCATCCCTAAGTATTTGTTGCTTGCATTTGTTGGGATTAGTGGCTGTTCTATTGGAGTTTTCTCCCCATATAAATAGTTTTTTCCTCTCTCATATTTTATTCTCCTTCTTTTCTCTCTTACTTTTTTTTCAAGAGAGAAAAAAATTTCATTTGTGCACTCCTTTCTCTTTTCTTTCTTTATTTCTCTTCTTCTTTCTTTCTTGTCCCCTAATTCTCTTTTCTCTGGTGGTCACCTTTATTTGGGGTTATTTGTATCGTGAATACATTTGTGCTCAGTGCCTTGTGCATTGGCCTTGTTGTGTTGTATTTTGTGCCTTTAAATCAACGCAGGAGTTAGAGAACTACACAACCAGAGACCCAGAGAAGACCCAGACAAAGAAACAGCCTGCATAGGAGAAACCAAGATGGCGGCATAAGTAAAGACCTAAACTGCTGCCTCGCAAAACCACTTCAAAACTACAACTAAAAGACAAAACGGACATCATTCAGAACCAAAGAAAGGCTGGCAGAGTGGAAATTCTACCACTAGAAGGAAAGAGAGAAGCACACTGAGACTCAGAGGAGCTGTGGAAGTAAAGGCAGAGGTATGGAAGTGCACGTGCGGAGTGTGCTGGCAACTGAGTATGCAGCTGTCTTTTTCAATCCATAGGGAGACAAAAGGTCCCGACTGCTCTAAACTCCAGTTCTGGGCAAGACTCTTGGACCCAGACTCATACAGGGAGAAACAAGACTGTTTGGCAGTGGGCGGAACGCGAGCGCAGCTTTCTCTCAGAGGTGCTTGCAGCATTTACCAACGGACACTGAGATGCAGGGGCCTCTTAGGGCAGGGCTGACGGGAAGCCATTGCTATATGCTATGCCCAGAGACTCCGCCTAACCCTAGCTGTGCGCAGAGGCTTTTGCATATGAATGACCTGGTCCTTTAAAATCTATACTTACCTAACAAACTGCAACTGAGTCAGTGAGACCCAGAACATCCAAAAAAGGCCCAAGGCCCCACAGCAGCTTGCATTGATTCACAGCTGGGCCCCAACTGGGCACCTCCAAAACCCAAACAAAGAACAGGAATCTGCAGATATCTCCATAGTTCCTGCTGGGTGGCCTCAGGCAGAGGCTAAATTAGCACCTCCTTGGAGATCCAAGAGCCAGAGTACCCAGGGGTCAGAGTAGGACCATGCAGATTACAACTCCTCAGATCCATAAGGGACACACTCGAGGGGCAGACTCAGTGAGCACCAAAGCCTCACTGAGGCAAGTCTTGCCTCATAAGGGTGTCTCCAGGACAGAAGATCTCACATCATAGACACAGCTGATCCTCACAGCCAGTTGGCCTGGAGGTCAATTCCTCCCAGTGATACCAACAACAATCAAGGCTTAACTACAACAAGACTGCACACACAGCCCACAAAGGGGTGCACCAAGAGTGTCCACCTCAGGTATCTGGGGAGGCTGAGCCACTGGACCCCATAGGACACCTAGCACACAAAGCCACTCTATCAACTCAGGGAAGCATCCAGAATGCAGAGACAAAGAAACAGGTCACAAATGAAAGAAATGGAGGAAAGCAAATGACTGGATATAGAGTTCAAAACCACAGTTATAAGGTTTTTTAAGAATTTCCTAGAAAAGGCTGATAAATTAAGTGAGACCCGCGAGGATATGAAAAAGGACCAATTAGAAATTAAGCATACACTGACTGAAATAAAAAATATTATACAGAGATCCAACAGCACACTAGAGGATCACAGGCTTAACTACAAGTCAAAGATTTGAAATACAAAGAAGCAAAAGCACCCAACCGAAAAAGTAAAAGGAAAAAAAGAATCCAAAAATATGAAGATAGTGTAAGGAGCCTCTGGGACAACTTCAAGCGTACCAGAGTTATGGGGGTGCCAGAAGAAGAGAGAGAGCAAGATACTGAAAACCTATTTGAAGAAATAATGACAGAAAACCTCCAAACCTGGTGAAAGAAAGAGACTTACAAGTCCTGGAAGCACAGAGAACCCCAAACAAAAGGAATCCAAAGAGGACCACACCAAGACACATCATAATTAAAATGCCAAGAACAAAAGGCAAAGAGAGAATATTAAAAGCAGCAAGAGAAAAACAGTTAGTTACCTACAAGGGAGCACCCATAGGATTGTCAGCTGATTTCTCAACAGAAACTATGCAGTCCAGACAGGAGTGGCAAGAAATATTCAAAGTGATGAATAGCAAGAATCTACAATCAAGATTACTCTCCCCAGCAAAGCTATCATTCAGAATTGAAGGTCAGATAAAGATTTTCACAGACAAGAAAAAGCTAAAGGCGTTCATCACCACCAAACCAGTATTATATGAAATGCTGAAAGGTATTCTTTAAGAAGTGGAAGAAGAAGAAAATTGTAAAGATAAAAATTATGAACAACAAATATATATCTATAAACAAGTTTATCTAAAAATCAAGTGAATAAAAAATCTGATGAACAGAATAAACTGGTGAATATAATAGAAACAGGAGCATAGGAAGGGAGTGGACTGACAATTCTTGGGGGGAAAGGGGTGCAGGAAAAGACTGGGCAAAAATCGTACCCCTATGGATGAAGACAGTGGGGGTGGGAGGATAAGGGCAGAGGGTGGGGTGGGAACCGGGTGGAGGGGAGCTATATGGGGGGAAAAGAGGAACAATTGTTATAATCTGAACATTAAAGATTTATTTAAATAAATAAATAAAATTTATTTAAATTAAAAAAAGAAAGAAACAGTCTGCATATGAAAGAAAAAGAGGCATCACTAGAAAAAGAAGTAAACAAAATGGAGGCAAGCAATCTGTCAGAGAAAGAGTTCAGAGAAATGGTCATAAGATGTATAAAAAGAATGGAAGACAAATTCAACAATATGTGTAAGAACCAAGTGGAAATGAAGAACCAAGAATAAATGAAAAATGACATTGCTGCTATAAAGAACTCAATAGAAAGTATCAACAGTAGATAGAAGAAGCAGGGGTCCGTTTAAGTGAGCTAGAAGACGAAGTATGAAAAAAATACCCAAGCAGAGCAGCTTCCTGGGGGAAAAAAATTAGAAAGCAGGAGGAGAGCCTAAGGGAACTTTGGGACAACACAAAACAAAACAACATCCGAATAATAGGGGTTCCAGAAGGAAAGGAAACAGAGCAAGGAATAGACAACCTGTTTGAAGAAATAATGACAGAAAACTTCCCTGATGTAGGGAAGAAAAAACCCACACAAATCCAAGAAGCTCACAGAGTCCCAAACAAAATGAACCCCAAAAGACCAATGCCAAGGTACATTATAATTAAATTGGCAAACACCAACAACAAAGTAAGAATCTTAAAAGTGGCCAGAGAAGGACAGAAAGTCACCTACAAAGGATCCCCCATCAGTCTAGCGACTGATTTCTCAACAGAAACACATCAGGCCAGAAGGGAATGGAATGAAATATACAAAGTTATTGAAAGGAAGGGTCTGAATCCAAGAATACTCTACCCAGCAAGGCTACCAATAAAATTGAGGGTGAAATCAAGAGCTTCACAGACAGAGGAGAAAATGCCTGCAGAGTAGGCGGATGTGTTCCGTGCCTGGTCCTGGAACAGAAAGAAAGAACAGCTGAGGTTTGCAAGGGGAGTGTCTGTTGGCAAGCTAAGGGACAGCTGAATTCCAGGAGATGGTGGGGTTGTGCTAGGCAGGGTTCCCCTGACCGTGCAGCACCCACAGCTGCTGGGTCCCCTCCTGGAGCTGCGGGCTCAGAGGGGGAAACCTCGCCATCTTGTAAGGGAAAGAGGATTTTATCAGAGCCTGATTTTCCACAACAAGGCAAACACTGAACAGCTGTGAGCACCAGGGCACCGGTCCCCAATCGGCGCAAACATGCAGATTGAAAAGAACTCTTCGCTGCACCAAGAAAAGGTCAGATCTCGCCTGGGATAAGGTGAGGTTTCTCGTCCCAGCGACGGCGGGAACTGGAGGACCGGGGAAGTCTGTGCCTAGAGAAATCTGCGGCTGGTGGGACTGCAGTGATCCGTGAATGTGGAAGGGGGTCCCCTGAGCTGCTAACAGAAGGGATCTCTAAAAAGCAACCCATTTGGATCTGACAAGGAGGGTCAGACTGGGAATTCCAGAGAAGTGCAGGCTGCTTGGTCTTGCGCGCAGACCCACTGTGCGCACACTTGGGCTTGTTCCGATTCTGATTGCTAAGCCCAATACATAGGAAAACCCAGTTGGGGAATACCCTGAGAGACTGCAGGGGGAAGTTGTTTTTCCAGAACCTGGGGAGCAGAGCTGGGAGTGACCATCGAAGAGGCAGCTCTGAGGCGCACACTTCCACAAACCAGCAGTGAGTGCCATAGGGAAAATAAAGCTAGAGAGGCCCGGAAATCATCCAGAAACACTGCCACCCAGGGGCTGAAACACAAATTGTCTCTGGTGTAATCAAAAATAAATACAATAAATTAAGACACCATCGGCTTAAAAAATCAGGACTGGTTTGCAACACTGAGGAGCAGTGGAACGCAGGGAACTGTAATTCTGCCCAGGATGGGAAACAGGCGTACCAAACAGAACAATAGGGGAAGTGAATGACCGCCACTACTGCACATTTTATTCTTCTTATTTTTAATTTTCTTTTTTTTTAATTTTAATTTTTTATTTTCATTTTTGGCATCTTTTAATTAAGAAACTAATTTTTTTTCTTTTTCCCCACTTGATTTTCACCTTTTTAATTATTACATTTTTATTTTCAATCAGCATTACTATTACTATTATTTTACCTTTTTTTTGTTTTTAGTGTCATTTGATTTTCTCTTTGTTTTATTTTGGGATTAGTGTCCTATATTCTATTTGCATCTTCCCATTAGCATCGTTTTACCCTATCTCAACACTAACTTTATCCCATCACTCTCTTCCTAACCTTTCCCCTTTTGGTCTCCTGTTTATCTTAACCCTTTCCGGCTTTAGATTTTCCCTACTCTTTCTGTTTACCCTCTTATAAAATATCACCCTACTTATATATCTAATTTCCAACCCCCTGCTCTAAATCCATATACACCTCTCTCTACGCTACCTTAACAACAAAAAAATTGTTTTTCTCTCTGCCCTTTTGTTGTTGTTTGCTTGAATAATGATTAGATTGAATTTTTATGCTTTTTTGTGAGATAGTTTTGCTTATTCTTTTTTTTGTGTTTGGTTCTTTTGTTTGCTTTGTTTTTGTTTGTTTTTTACTTCTGTTTTCCCTTGCCTCACTTGATATTAGTTGGTGTTGTAGTTTGTATTAATCTCCAGATTCGTGTTGCTGGCATTTGCTGGGATTGGTGGTTGTTCTATTGGAGTTTACACCTCAAATATATAGTTTGTTCCCCTTTTCTCTCTTAGTATCATCCTTGTCTCTATTACTTTTTTTTCTCTTTTCCTAAGTTCATTGTCACACTCCTTCTTTTGTTCTTTCTTTTCACTCTTCCTCTTCCTCTCCTATCCCCTATTTTGTCTTTCTCCGGTGATCACCTTTATTGGAGGTTATTAATATCCTGAATACAATTCTGTTCAGTGCCTTGCGTGTTGTACCTGGCTGTGTTGTATTTTATGCCTTTAAATCAATGCAGGAGAGAGAGAACTGCATAACCAGACATCCGGAGAAGAGAGACCATGGGGAGACAAAGAAACAGCCCCAATAGGAAAGAAAAGCAGGCATCACCAGCAAAGGAAGTAAATGAATTAGAGGTAAGCAACCTATCAGAGAAACAATTCAGAGAAATGGTCATAAGGTGGCTGAAAAGAATGGAAGACAAATTCGACAATATGAGTAAGAACCAAGGGGAAATGAAGAAGAACCAAGAAGAAATGAAAAATGACATCACTGCTGTAAAGAACTCAATAGAAAGCATCAAGAGTAGACTAGAAGAAGCAGAGGACCACATAAGTGAGCTAGAAGACAAGATGGAAAAAAATACCCAACTAGAACAGCTTCTAGGAAAAAAAATTAGAAAGCAGGAGGAGAGCCTACAGGAACTTTGGGACAACACGAAACAAAACAACATCCGAATAATAGGGGTTCCAGAAGGAAAGGAAACAGAGCAAGGAATAGAAAACCTGTTTGAAGAAATAATGACAGAAAACTTCCCTGATGTAGGGAAGAAAAAACCCACACAAATCCAAGAAGCTCACAGAAACCCAAGCAAAATGAACCCCAAAAGACTGACGCCAAGGCACATTATAATTAAATTGGCAAACACCAACGACAAAGTAAGAATCTTAAAAGTGACCAGAGAGAGACAGAAAGTTACATACAAAGGAACCCCCATCAGACTAACAACTGATTTCTCAACAGAAACTCATCAGGCCAGAAGGGAATGGAATGAAATATACAAAGTCATGCAAAGGAAGGGTCTCAATCCAAGAATACTGTACCCAGCAAGGCTATCAATCAAAATTGAAGGTGAAATCAGGAACTTCACAGACAAAAAAAGACTAAGAGAATTTATCACCACCAAACCAGCAATGCAAGAAATGCTAAAGGGTCTGCTGTAAAAAAAAGAAAGAAAGAAAGAAAGAAAGAAAGAAAGAAAGAAAGAAAGAAAGAAAGAAAGAAAAAGAAAAAGAAAGTAAGAAATAGGAAGCAAAGAAGGAACACAGGGGTATAGAATAAAAATGGCAACAAATAAGTACCTATCAATAATAACTTTAAATGTAAATGGATTGAATGCCCCAATCAAAAGACATAGTGTAACAGATTGGATAAGAAAACAAAACCCATTTATCTACTGTCTACAGGAAACCCACCTCAGAAAAAAAGACACATAGAGACTGAGATTGAAGAGATGGAAAAAGGTTTTCCAGGGGAATGTAAATGAAAAAAAAGCGGGGGTAGCAATACTTATATCTGACAAATTAGATCTCAAAGTGAAGGACATAACAAGAGATGAGGAAGGCCACTTCATAATACTAAAGGGAGCAATCCAAGAAGAAGAAATAACTCTGGTAAACATATACGCACCCAATACAGGAGCACCAAAATACATTAAAAAACTCCTGGAAGATATCAAAGGAGAGATTGACAGCAATACAATCATAGTAGGAGACTTTAATACCCCACTATCACCATTGGACAAATCCTCTAAACAAAAAATCAACAAAGAAACATCAATCCTAAATGACTCGCTAGACCAGATGGAATTAATTAACATCTTCAGAACATTCCACCCCAAAGCCAAAGAATATACATTCTTCTCAAGTGCACATGGGTCATTTTCAAAGATAGACCATATGTTAGAACATAGGCAAAGTCTCTCCAAATTCAAGAAGATAGAAATCATATCAAGTATCTCCTCAGATCACAATGGCATAAAACTGGAAATCACCCCTAACAGGTTTGGCTCAGTGGATAGAGCATCGGCCTTCAGACTCAAGGGTCCCAGGTTCGATTCTGGTCAAGGGCATGTACCTTGGTTGTGGGCAGATCCCCAGTAGGGGGTGTGCAGGAGGCAGCTGATTGATGTTTCTCTCTCATCGATGTTTCTAACTCTCTCTCCCTCTCCCTTCCTCTCTGTAAAAAATCAATAAAATATATATTTTTAAAAAAATGGAAATCAACTGCAAGAAAAAGAATCCAAAGAAATCAAACACATGGAGACTAAACAGCATGCTATTAAACAATGACTGGATTACCAGAGACATCAAGGAACAAATAAAAAACATCATGGCAACAAATGACAATGAAAACACAACAATCCAAAATCTATGGGACACAGCAAAAGCAGTCCTGAGAGGGAAGTTCATAGCTCTACAAGCCTACTGCAAAAAAACAAGAAACCATGGTAACAAATTTCCTAACCCTACAACTCAAAGAGTTAGAGAGAGAGCAACAAGAAAAGCCCAGTGTAAGCAGAAGGAAGGAAATAATAAAGATCAGAGCGGAGATAAATGACATAGAGACGAAAGAAACAATACAAAAGATCAACAAAACCAAGAGCTGGTTCTTTGAAAGTATAAACAAGATTGATGAACCTCTAGCCAGGCTCACCAAGAAGCAAAGAGAGAGGACCCAAATAAACAAAATCAGAAATGAAAGAGGTGAAATAACAACAGACCCCGCCGAAATACAAAGGATTGTAACAAAATACTACGAACAACTCTATTCCAACAAACTGGACAACCTGGAGGAAATGGACATATTCCTAGAAAAATATAACCTTCCAAAACTCAATCAGGAAGAATCCAAACAGCTCAACAGGCCACTAACTATGGAAGAAATTGAAGCAGTCATCAAAAAGCTTCTGGCAAACAAAAGCCTGGGGCAGACGGCTTCACAGGAGAGTTTTACCAAACATTCAAGGAATAACTAAAACCTATCCTCCTCAGACTATTCTAAAAAATTCAAGAGGAAGGAACACTTCTAAGCTCCTTCTATGAAACCAGCATCACCCTAATACCAAAACCACATAAAGACAACACAATGAAAAAGAATTACAGATCAATATCCCTCATGAACATAGAGCCAAAATCCTCAACAAAATTCTAGCAAATCGGATCCAGCAGTACATCAGAAAGATCATACACCATGACCAAGTAGGATTTATCCCAGGAATGCAAGGATGGTACAATATCTGCAAATCAATAAACGTGATACATCACATAAACAAACTGAGAGATAAAAATCACATAGTCATATCAATTGATGCAGAAAAAGCATTTGACAAAATCCAACACCCTTTCTTGATAAAAACTCTCAACAAGGTGGGAATAGAAGGATCATACCTCAACATAATAAAAGCTATATATGATAAACCCACAGCCAACATCATACTCAATGGGCAAAAACTAAAACCATTTCCCCTAAGAAGAGGAACAAGGCAGGGATGCCCACTCTCACCACTCCTGTTTGACATAGTACTGGAAGTATTAGCTATTACAATTAGACAAGAAGAAGAAATAAGAGGCATCCAAATTGTAAAAGAAGAAGTAAAGCTGTCCTTATTTGCAGATGACACGATATTGTACATAAAAAACCCAAAAGACTCCATCAAAAAACTAATAGAATTACTAAATGAATTCGGCAATGTAGCAGGATACAAAATTAATGCCAATAAATCTATGGCATTTCTATACACAAATAGTGAACTTACAGAAAGAGAGACTAAAAAAGCAATCCCATTTACCATCACACCAAAAAAAACTAAGATACCTAGGAATAAACTTAACTAAGGAGGTAAAGGACCTATACATGGAAAACTACAGGACACTGAAAAAAGAGATAGAGGAAGATGTAAACAGATCGAAGAACATACTGTGTTCATGGATTGGTAGAATCAACATCATTAAAATGTCCATACTACCCAAAGCAATCTACAGATTCAATGCACTCCCCATTAAAATACCAACAGCATATTTCACAGATCTAGAAAGAACTCTCCAAAAATTCATCTGGAATAAAAAAAAAAGACCCCAAATAGCCACAGCAATCCTGAGAAAGAAGAATAAAGTAGGAGGGATCTTAATACCAGACCTCAAGCTGTATTACAAAGCCACTCTTCTCAAAACAGCATGGTACTGGCACAAGAACAGACATATAGATCAATGGAACAGAATAGAGAATCCAGATATCGACCCAAACCACTATGCTCAATTAATATTTGACAAAGGAGGCATGAACATACAATGGAGTGAAGACTGTCTCTTCAATAAATGGTGTTGGGAAAATTGGACAGATACATGCAAAAAAAAATGAAACTAGTCCCGGGTCCAGGTGAGGCTGCACCCCTGGGTCCGGGAGAGGCCACGCGCCCCTGGGTCCAGGTGAGGCTGGAGCCCGGGACCGGGTGAGGCCGCACACACCTGGGTCCCAGTGAGGCCACGCGCCGCTGGGTCTGGGTGAAGCTGGATCCCGGGTCCGGGTGAGGCCATGCGCCCCTGGATCCGGGTGAGGCTGGGTCCTGGGTCCAGATGAAGCTGGATCCCGGGTCCAGGTGAGGCCGTGCGCCCCTGGATCCGGGTGAGGCTGGATCCCGGGTCCAGGTGAGGCCGTGCGTCCCTGGATCCGGGTGAGGCTGGGTCCAGGGTCCGGGTGAGGCCGTGAGCCCCTGGATCCTGGAGAGGCCACGCGCCCCGGGATCCGGGTGAGGCTACACGCCCATTGGTCCAGGTGAGGCTGGGTCCCGGGTCCGGGTGAGGCCGTGCCCCTGGGTCCGGGAGAGGCCACGCGCCCCTGGGTCCAGGTGAGGCTGGAGCCCAGGACCGGGAGAGGCCGCACACACCTGGGTCCGGGTGAGGCCACGCGCCGCTGGGTCTGGGTGAAGCTGGATCCCGGGACCGGGTGAGGCCATGCGCCCCTGGGTCCGGGCAAGACCACGCGCCCCTGGGTCCAGGTGAGGCCATGCGCCCCTGGGTCCGGGTGTGGCTGGATCCCGGGTCTGGTTGAGGCCGTGCACCCCTGGGTCCTGGAGAGGCCACGCGCTCCGGGATCCGGGTGAGGCCACGCGCCCATCGGTCCAGGTGAGGCTGGATCCCGGGTCTGGGTGAGGCCATGTGCCCCTGGACCCGGGTGAGGCTGTGTGCCCCTGGATCCGGGTGAGGCAGGGTCCCGGGTCCGGGTGAGGCCGCGCCCCTGGGTCCGGGAGAGGCTGTGCGCCCCTGGGTCCAGGTGAGGCTGGAGCCCAGGACCGGGTGAGGCCGCAAACACCTGGGTCCGGGTGAGGCCACGCGCCGCTGGGTCTGGGTGAAGCTGGATCCCGGGACCGGGTGAGGCCATGCGCCCATGGGTCCGGGTGTGGCTGGATCCCGGGTCTGGGTGAGGCCGTGCACCCCTGGGCCCTGGAGAGGCCACGCGCCCCGGGATCCGGGTAAGGCTACGCGCCCATCGGTCCAGGTGAGGCTGGATCCCGGGTCCGGGTGAGGCCATGTGCCCCTGGATCCAGGTGAGGCCGTGTGCCCCTGGATCCGGGTGAGGAAGGGTCCCGGGTCCGGGTGAGGCCGTGCCCCTGGGTCCGGGAGAGGCCGCGCGCCCCTGGGTCCGGGTGAGGCCACGCGCCCCTGGGTCCAGGTGAGGCTGGATCCCGGGACCGGGTGAGGCTGCACACACCTGGGTCCGGGTGAAGCCACGTGCCCCTGGGTCCAGGTGAAGCTGGATCCCGGGTCCGGGTGAGGCCCTGCGCCCCTTGATCCGGGTGAGGCTGGGTCCCGGGTCCGGGGGAAGCTGGATCCTGGGTCCGGGTGAGGCCATGTGCCCCTGGATCCCGGTGAGGCTGGGTCCAGGGTCTGGGTGAGGCCGTGCCCCCGGGTCCCTGAGAGGCCACGCGCCCCTGGGTCTGGGTGAGGCCGTGCCCCCGGGTCCCTGAGAGGCCACGTGCCCCTGGGTCCGGGTGAGGCTGGATCCCGGGACCGGGTGAGGCCGCACATACCTGGGTCCGGGTGAGGCCACGCGCCCCGGGGCCTGGGTGATGCTGGGTCCCAGGTCCGGGTCAGGCCGCGCACCCCTAAGTCTGGGAGAAGCCGAGCCCCTGCATCCGGGCGAGACCAAACCAGAGGGAGTCAGACCTGCATTACCACCATTTGTCCACCATCCAGAGCTGAAAAGTCAGTGCCGTCATGTACACATAAGGAACTGGTGGACATTGAAATTGGGTCTCAAAAGAACTGTTGGTCCAGAAAGAAACTTACTACAGACTGATTCATTTGCCTGTAAGCATAACTACTATTTTTTAAAAAAAAATTTAAAAAAAAATGAAACTAGATCACCAACTTACACCATACACAAAAATAAACTCAAAATGGATACAGGACTTAAACATAAGACTGGAAACCATAAAAATGCTAGAGGAATCCACAGGAAACAAAATCTCAGACATATGCCAAAAGAACTTCTTTTTTTTTTAATTTCTTTATTGATTAAGGTGTCACATATTTGTCTTCATCCCCCCATTCCCATCCCACACCCCTCCCCTTGGATGCCCCAACCCCCTGTTGAACTTAACCATTGGTTAGGCTCATATGCATGCACACAAGACCTTTGGTTGATCTCTCCCCACTCCCCCCACCCTCCTCTACCCTCCCTCTGAGGCCCGATAGTCCGATCGATGCCTCCTTGTTTCTGGGTCTGTTCTTGTTCATCAGTCTATGTTGTTCATCATTTCCCCTGGATGAGTGAGATCATGTGTTACTAGAAATATACTTATAAGAACCGAATGTGAGACGAACAATAATAGTTATGCTGACAGGCAAATGAATCAGTCTGTAGTAAGTTTCTTTCTGGACCAACAGTTCTTTTGAGACCCATTTTCAGTGTCCACCAGTTCTTTATGTGTACATGTCAGCACTGACATTTCAGCTCTGGGTGGTGGATAATGCAGTTCCGACTCCCTCTGGTTTGGTCTCGCCCGGAACCCGGGGCGCGGCTTCACCCAGACTCGGGCGCGCGGCCTCACCCGGTCCCGGGATCCAGCCTCACCCGGACCCAGTGGCACGCAGCCTCACCCGGACCCAGGAGCGCGTGGCCTCACCCGGACTCAGGGGCGCGACCTCACCCAGACCCGGGACCCAGCCTCACCCGGATCCAGGGGCGCACGACCTCACCCGGACCCGGGATCCAGCTTCACCTGGACCCAGGGGTGCATGGCCTCACCCGGACCCAGCGGCGCGTGGCCTCTCCTGGACCCAGGGACGTGGCCTCACCCGAACCCGGGACCTAGCCTCACCCGGATCCAGAGGCGCACAGCCTCACCCGGACCCGGGATCCAGCTACACCCGGACCCAGGGGCACGTGGCCTCACCCGGACCCAGGGGCGCATGGCCTCTCCTGGGCACAGGGGCGTGGCCTCACCCGGACCCGGGACCCAGCCTCACCCGGATCCAGGGGCGCACAGGCTCACCCGGACCCGGGATCCAGCTTCACCTGGACCCTGGGGCGCGTGGCCTCACCTGGACCAAGGGGCGTGTGGCCTCTCCTGGAACCAGGGGCGTGGCCTCACCCAGACCCAGGACCCAGCCTCACCTGGACTCAGAGGTGCGTGGCCTCACCCGGACCCAGGGGCGCATGGCCTCTCCTGGACCTGGGACCCAGCCTCTCCAGGATCCAGGGGCACACCGCCTCACCCGGACCCTGGATCCAGCTTCGCCCGGACCCGCGGGTGCGTGGCCTCACCCGGACCCGGGACCCAGCCTCACCCGGATCCAGGGGTGCACGGCCTCACCCGGACCTGGGATCCAGCTTCACCCGGACCCAGGGGCGCGTGGCCTCTCCTGGACCCAGGGGCGTGGCCTCACCCAGACCCGGGACCCAGCCTCACCCGGATCCAGGGGCGCACGGCCTCTCCAGGACCCGGGATCCAGCTTCACCTGGACCCAGAGTTGCGTGGCCTCACCTGGACCCAGGGGCGCATGGCCTCTCCCGGACCAAAAGAACTTCTTCACTGACACTGCCCCTAGGGCAATGGAAGCTAAAGAGAAAATTAACAAGTGGGACTACATCAAAATAAAAAGCTTTTTTACAGCAAAAGAAACCATCAACAAAACAATAAGTAAGCCCACTGTATGGGAGAACATATTTGCAAATGCTATCACTGATAAAGGTTTAATCTCCAACATCTACAGGCCTCTTATGCAACTTAATAAAAAGGAAGATAAATGATCCAATACAAAAAATGGGCAACGGACCTAAATAGAATCTCTTCAAAAGAAGACAGAAGGAAGGCCAAGAGACACATGAAAACATGCTCTAAGTCACTAATTATCTGAGAGATGCAAATCAAAACAACAATGCGGTACCATCTCACACCTGTCAGAATGGCTATCATCAACAAATCAACAAATGACAAGTGCTGGCGAGGATGCGGAGAAAAAGGAACCCTCGTGCACTGCTGGTGGGAATGCAGACTGGTGCAGCCACTGTGGAGAACAGTATGGAGTTTCCTCAAAAAACTGAAAATGGAACTCCCATTTGACCCAGTAATCCCACTCCTGGAAATATATCCTAAGAAACTAGAAACACCAATCAGAAAGGATATATGCACCCGTATGTTCATAGCAGCACAATTTACAATAGCTAAGATTTGGAAACAGCCTAGTTGCCTATCAGCAGATGACTGGATCAGAAAACTATGGTACATCTACACAATGGAATACTATGCTGCCATAAAAAAGAAGGAATTCTTACCATTTGCAGCAACCTGGATGGAAATGGAGAAAATTATGCTAAGTGAAATAAGCCAGTAAATGAAAGAAAAATACCACATGATCTCACTCATTTATGGATAATAAAGAACATTATAAACTGATGAACAAAAAGATAGATACAGAGACAGTAAAGCATCAAACAGACTGTCAAATTACAGGGGGAAAGTTAGGGAGAGGTGGGGGAGATAAGAGATCAACCAAAGGACTTGTATGCATGCATATTAACATAACCAATGGACGCAAAACCCCGGGGGGTGAGGGCATGTATGGGAATGGGGTGGGGGGACAATGGTAAGATATGTACACATATAATGCCTTAATAAAAATTTTTAAAAAAAGAGCTTCACAGACAAAAAAGGACTAAGTAAGTTTATTACCACCAAATCAGCAATGTAAGAAATGCTCAAGTGTCTACTGTAAAAAGAAGAAATAGGAAGCTAAGAAGGAACACAGGGGTAAAGAATAAAAATGGCGACAAATAAGTACCTATCAATAATAACTTTAAATGTAAATGGATTAAATGCCCCAATCAAAAGACATAGGGTAACTGAGTGGATAAGAAAACATGACCCATATATCTGCTGTCTACAAGAAATCCACCTCAGAAAAAAAGACGCACACAAAATGATGGTGAAGAAATGGAAGAAAGGTTTTTCAGGAAAATGGAAATGAGGAAAAAAGCTGGAGTAGCAATACTGATAACTAACAAATTAGATCTCAAAGTGAAGGACATAAAAAGAGATAAGGAAGGTCACTTCATAACACTAAAGGGAGCAATCTAACAAGAAGAAATAACTCTGGTAAACATATATGCACCCAATACAGGAGCACCCAAATACATAAAAAAAACTTCTGGAGGATATCAAGGGAGAGAATTACAGCAATACAATCATAGTAGTGGAATTTAATAACCCACTACCACTGGACAAAAACTCCAAACAAAAAACCAGCAAAGAAACTTCAATCCTTAATGACTCACTAGATCAAATGGAATTAATTGACATCTTCAGAACACTTCACCCCAAAGCCTCAGAATATACATTCATCTCAAGTGCACATGGGTGATTTTTAAAGATAGATCATATATTGGGTCACAGGCAAAGTGTCTTCAAATTCAAGAGGATAGAAATCATATCAAGCATCTTCTCAGATCACAGTGGCATAAGACTAAAAATAAACTACAATAAAAACCATCCAAAAAATCAAACACATGGAGACTAAATAGCATGCTATTAAACAATGACTGGGTTACTAAAGAGATCAAAGAAGAAATAAAAAACATCATGGCAACAAATGACAATGAAAACACAACAATCCAAAATCTATGGGACACAAGTAAAGCAGTCTTGAGAGGGAAGTTCATAGCTCTAGAAGCCTACTGAAAAAAAAAAAAAAAAAAGAAACCATGGTAATAAATTACCTAACCCTACAACTCAAAGAGTTAGAAAGAGAACAGCAAGAAAAGCCCACTGAAAGCAGAAGGAAGGAAAAAATAAAGATCAGAGCGGAGATATACAATATAGAGACCACAAAAATAAATAAATATAAACATCAACAAAACCAAGAGCTGGTTCTTTGAAAGGATAAAGAAGATTGATGAACCTCTACCCAGGATCACCAAGAAGCAAAGAGAGAGGACCCAAATAAACAAAATCAGAAATGAAATAGGAGAAATACCAACAGACCCCACAGAAATACAAAGGATTGTTAAAAAATACTATAAACAACTCTATTCCAACAAACTGGACAACCTGGAGGAAATGGACATATTCCTAGAAAAATACAACCTTCCAAAACTCAATCAGGAAGAATCTAAAAATCTCAATAGGCCAATGTCTATGGAAGAAATTTTAGCACACATAAAAAAGCTCCAGCAAACAAAAGCCAGGGCCAGACGGCTTCACAGGAGAGTTTTACCAAACATTCAAGGAAGAACTAAAACCTATCCTCTTCAGACTATTCCAAAAAGTTCAAGAGGAACGAAGACTTCCAAGCTCATACTATGAATCCAGCATCACCCTAATACCAAAACCACATAAAGACAACACAATGAAAGAGAATTACAGACAATATCCCTCATGAACATAGATGCCAAAATCCTCAACAAAATTCTAGCAAATCGGATCCAGCAGTACATCAGAAAGATCATACAACATGACCAAGCAGGATTTATCCCAGGGATGCAAGGATGGTATAATATCTGCAAATCAATAAACGTGATACATCACATAAAGAAATTGAGAAATAAAAATCATATAGTCATATCAATTGATGCAGAAAAAGCATTTGACAAAATCCAACACCCTTTCTTGATAAAAACTCTCAGCGAGGAGGGAATAGAAGGATCATACCTCAACATAATAAAAGCCATATATGACAAACGCACAGCCAACATCATACTCAATGGGAAAAAGCTAAAACCATTTCCCCTAAGAAGAGGAACAAGGCAGGGATGCCCACTATCACCACTTTTGTTTGACATAGTACTGGAAGTATTAGCCATTGTGATTAGACAAGAAGGAGAATTAAAAGGCATCCAAATTGGAAAAGAAGAAGTAAAACTGTTTGTATTCGCAGATGACATGATATTGTACATAAAAAACCCTAAAGACTCCATCAAAAAACTATTAGACTTAATAAATGAATTCAGCGATATAGCAGGATACAAAATTAACACCAATAAATCTATGGCATTTCTATACACCAAGAGTGAACTTACAGAAAGAGAGACTAAAAAAGCAATCCCGAGAGAGGCCAAGATGGCGGCGGAGGTGAACGGCTGATCTGCTGCCTCGCATGGCAGTTTTGGAAAAACAACTAAAAGATGGACTGGTGAGCGCGGCGACTCCTGCTCGCGTCTCCCCAGACCGGGCGGCGGCTCCTCTCAGCCAGCACCGCAGCCGGGGCCATGAGCTCGTGGGCGCCGCGGCAGCTGCTGTTGCGGCGGCCGCGGACTCGGCGCAGCGGCTCTCGGTGAAGGAAGAGACCATCTTTCTGCGAGACGGGCCCACCCGCGTCACCGACCTGGCCCAGCTCCCCACTGAGATCCTCGGGGCCCCGGAGACCGCCAACACCGACTTAGAGGATTCTTAAGACTTCCTGTCTTACACGCAAGTCCTCTAGCCATTTTGAGAGAGGAGGACCAAGAAGGCAGCAAAGTCAAACAAAGGAACTTCGCGCACAGCAATTTCAAAGTTAAACAAAGGAACTTCGCCGCGCACAGAGCGTCTGCCACCCAGAACCACAGGAGAGCTGGCTGAATGGTGGATTTACAGCTAAGAGAGAAGAGGAAAGAGCGAACTCTGGAGGAGCTGAGGTGCGGAGGCGCGTGGGTCGGGGGAAGGAACTTGTGGCTTTTGTTCCAACCCTAGGGGAGATTAGCTCCCCAGACGCCTGCGGGAAGAGGCTGGACTCTCGGCCTTCCTGTCGGAGAGTGGGAGTGACTTCCTTGTGGAGGTGCGCCCAGCAATCAGTGTTTGCTGCGCTGGAGTGCGGAATGAGGGGGCTTGGAAACGTGGAAAACAGAAAAAGCAGAGTTGCAGCCAGTGCGGTTCACCTCGCCATGGCCTGGTGGCGCCCTGAGGCCCCGCCCCGCCCTGGGACCCGCCCCGCTCGTTTTGCAGGTCCGCCCGCACGTCTCGCAGGCACACCTGGGCTCCAAGCAACGGCTTTTGCATGTGGGTGGCCTGCCCTATGGCAGCTTGACCAGATAAACTGCGGTTCTAGTCGGACTGCTCTAGGGACGCTCAGACAGGAGGAGGAAACTGCAGTTTTTGCCGTAAGTCCTGCTGAGTGGTCTCAGGTAGTAGCTGACCTACACACCATTGGAGACCCAGAAACGAGGGCATCTAGTGGTCGGTGTGAGATGACACCAGATTTCAACCACTCGCATAAAGGACACATTCCAGAGGCAGAATCAATGAGCGCCAAAGCCTTGCTGCACCAAGACCCGGCCCATAAATCTGTCTCCTACACAGCAACTCTTCCTTTATAGACACAGAGGATCTGCACGGCTAATTGGCCTGGAGGACAATTCCTCCCAGCGACACCAACAACAATCAAGACTTAACTATACAAAGGAAGACCAAGATGGAGGCATAGGGCGGAAACCTGATTGCTGCCTACCACAACAATTTTGAGTCTACGACGGGAGAGCGGAGCAGACACCATCCAGAACCACCGGAGGGCTGACTGAGCAGATGCTCTACAACTAGAATAAAAGAGAGGGGTACTCGGGATGATGCTGATGCCGGTGACCCAAAGATCACACTATAAGAACTACGGCTCAGACGACACAGTGGCGGCCTGGAACGTGCTCGGCGCAGTTCCCCCGGCGGTCTCCGGCTGAGGGGAAGGCCCCACTCGCTGCCGAGCACGGACAGACGAGCCCCTGGGAGACATGGGGTGGGAGACTCCGCGCTTGCTGACCTCCGAGTCCTTCAAGAATCTCAACGCCCCGGAAGCGGCCAGGTGCGCACGCTCGGTGACTGGCCACCGCTGCAGACCCAAGGGCCGACGCAGCCACCCCGGACCAGCCCGCTGCCGCGCACTGGGCACACCGGAGCTTCGCCGACCCCGCCGCCCAACGAGTTCTGCGGCGGCTGCCCTGGAGCTCTGAGAAAATGGCCGAAGGAATTACTGAGATGGAATTGACCAACAGGAAATGGGATCAAGAAGACGAAACCCCGCTGGGTCCCGGATCCGGGTGAAGCTGCGCGCCCCTGGGTCCGGGTGAGGCTGGGAACTGGGTCAGGGTGAGTCTGGCCCCGGGTCCGGGCGAGGCCGCGGGCCCCTGGATCCGGGTGAGCCTGGCGCCCCGGGTCCGGGCGAGGCCGCGGGCCCCTGGATCCGGGTGAGCCTGGCGCCCCGGGTCCGGGCGAGGCCGCCGGCCCCTGGATCCGGGTGAGCCTGGCGCCCCGGGTCCGGGCGAGGCCGCCGGCCCCTGGATCCGGGTGAGCCTGGCGCCCCGG